>NC_083448.1:5308846-5363846 GCF_020745735.1 Hemiscyllium ocellatum | reverse complement strand
TCTCTCTCTCTCTCTCTCTCCCTCTGGGTTCTCTCTCATTCTCTCTCTCTCTCTCTGGGTTCTCTCTCTCTCTCTCTCTCTCCCTCTGGGTTCTCTCTCATTCTCTCTCTCTCTCTCTCTCTCTCTCTGGGTTCTCTCTCATTCTCTCTCTCTCTCTCTGGGTTCTCTCTCATTCTCTCTCTCTCTCTCTCTCTGGGTTCTCTCTCATTCTCTCTCTCTCTCTCCCTCTGGGTTCTCTCTCATTCTCTCTCTCTCTCTCTGGGTTCTCTCTCTCTCTCTCTCTCTCTCTGGGTTCTCTCTCATTCTCTCTCTCTCTCTCTCTCTGGGTTCTCTCTCTCTCTCTCTCTCTCTCCCCCTCTGGGTTCTCTCTCATTCTCTCTCTCTCTCTCTCCCTCTGGGTTCTCTCTCTCTCTCTCCCTCTGGGTTCTCTCTCATTCTCTCTCTCTCTCTCCCCCTCTGGGTTCTCTCTCATTCTCTCTCTCTCTCTCTCCCTCCCTCTGGGTTCTCTCTCATTCTCTCTCTCTCTCTCTCCCTCTGGGTTCTCTCTCATTCTCTCTCTCTCTCTCTCCCTCTGGGTTCTCTCTCATTCTCTCTCTCTCTCTCTGGGTTCTCTCTCTCTCTCTCTCTCTCCCTCTGGGTTCTCTCTCATTCTCTCTCTCTCTCTCTCTCTCTCTCTGGGTTCTCTCTCATTCTCTCTCTCTCTCTGGGTTCTCTCTCATTCTCTCTCTCTCTCCCACTGGGTTCTCTCTCTCTCTCTCTCTCTCTCTCCCTCTGGGTTCTCTCTCATTCTCTCTCTCTCTCTCTGGGTTCTCTCTCATTCTCTCTCTCTCTCTCCCCCTCTGGGTTCTCTCTCATTCTCTCTCTCTCTCTCTCCCTCTGGGTTCTCTCTCATTCTCTCTCTCTCTCTCTCCCTCTGGGTTCTCTCTCATTCTCTCTCTCTCTCTCTGGGTTCTCTCTCTCTCTCTCTCTCTCTCCCTCTGGGTTCTCTCTCATTCTCTCTCTCTCTCTCTCTCTCTCTCTGGGTTCTCTCTCATTCTCTCTCTCTCTCCCACTGGGTTCTCTCTCTCTCTCTCTCTCTCTCTCTCTCCCTCTGGGTTCTCTCTCATTCTCTCTCTCTCTCTCTGGGTTCTCTCTCTCTCTCTCTCTCTCCCTCTGGGTTCTCTCTCATTCTCTCTCTCTCTCTCTCTCTCTCTGGGTTCTCTCTCATTCTCTCTCTCTCTCCCACTGGGTTCTCTCTCTCTCTCTCTCTCTCTCTCCCTCTGGGTTCTCTCTCATTCTCTCTCTCTCTCTCTCTGGGTTCTCTCTCTCTCTCTCTCTCTCCCTCTGGGTTCTCTCTCATTCTCTCTCTCTCTCTCTCTGGGTTCTCTCTCATTCTCTCTCTCTCTCCCACTGGGTTCTCTCTCTCTCTCTCTCTCTCTCTCTGGGTTCTCTCTCATTCTCTCTCTCTCTCCCACTGGGTTCTCTCTCTCTCTCTCTCTCTCTCTCTGGGTTCTCTCTCATTCTCTCTCTCTCTCCCACTGGGTTCTCTCTCTCTCTCTCTCTCTCTCTCTCTGGGTTCTCTCTCATTCTCTCTCTCTCTCTCTCTCTCTCTCTGGGTTCTCTCTCATTCTCTCTCTCTCTCCCACTGGGTTCTCTCTCTCTCTCTCTCTCTCTCTGGGTTCTCTCTCATTCTCTCTCTCTCTCTCTCTGGGTTCTCTCTCTCTCTCTCTGGGTTCTCTCTCATTCTCTCTCTCTCTCCCTCTGGGTTCTCTCTCTCTCTCTCTCTCCCTCTGGGTTCTCTCTCTCTCTCTCTCTCTCTCTGGGTTCTCTCTCATTCTCTCTCTCTCTCCCTCTGGGTTCTCTCTCATTCTCTCTCTCTCTCTCTCTCTCTCTGGATATTTTTCCATTTTCTCACCTTTTTCTCTGAATCCTCTTCACTCGACACCAACTTCCGCCGGAAGTCTCCTCCGCTGCGCGCGCAGCCCCCTCCCCCCCTCCTCACCCCCCCTGCAGCCCCCCCTCCCCCCGGGGGGGGGGGGTCCATCAGCCCCACTGCATCCCCCCGGGGGGGGTGTCCATCAGCCCCACTGCAGCCCCCCCTCCCCCCGGGGGGGTGTCCATCAGCCCCACTGCAGCCCCCCCTCCCCCCGGGGGAGGGTCCATCAGCCCCACTGCAGCTCCCCCTCCCCCCGGGGGGGGGGTCCATCAGCCCCACTGCAGCCCCCCCTCCCCCCGGGGGGGTGTCCATCAGCCCCACTGCAGCCCCCCCTCCCCCCGGGGGAGGGTCCATCAGCCCCTCTGCAGCTCCCCCTCCCCCCGGGGGGGGGGTCCATCAGCCCCACTGCAGCTCCCATCCCCTGCCCCTATGCTGCTTCCCCAACAGTGCACATCAACCTGAATTCATTACCCATCATCTGGGTCACCCCCCTCTCCCCCCCCCCCCCCCCCCCCCCCCCCCATCTCACCCCCCCCATCTCACACCCCCCCCCATGCTGCTGCACAATGCACATGACTTGTCCGCACTGTAACATCTCTTCAGCGTGCACTCGCCCCAGTGCAGCTCTCCCAGTTGTGTGTCAGCACCAATGCACCCAGCATCACTCTGCACTGGCATGGGGTACAGCTCACTCGATTGTGAACTGCGCTGGGGTGCACTGACTCCCCTAAAAGCAACCCAGTGTGAGCGCATCGCCCTGAAGGTACAGGGGCCCATCAGAAGATGGGATGGCCCCCAGGACAGGTGGGACTCAGGCTTATGGATTGGCAGGGTGGGTGGAAGGACATTTGTTTTTGCAGCAAGTGATCATGAGTTGGAAGCTGGTTTTTATGAGGGGTGATGATGGAAGACCTTGAAAGGGAACTGGACAGTGACAGCGAAGGTCCGGAGCGCGGAGATGGGGAAATGGCCATGACTGGATTGCTGTGCAGGGAATGGGCATGGACTGAATGACATCCTAACCGTATCCCTTCTACATTGATCCCCCCCTGATGCCCATTCTGGCAGGCACCCTGCCTTCTTCCACCAGTTGGAAAGGTTTCCCAGCACTCAACTGGCTTGACCTACCTCTTGATGTGATATGGTGACCTTCCAATCCAATAGACCTCTCTAACTTCAATTCTGTTGTATCTTGCTTGGCACACCCCCCTGTGCAGCCATAGCCTTGTATCCCTCGCTCTGTCTAAGCACCCTGTCCTCTGCATGTCCTTGTGTGCTAGCTGAAAATGTGTTGCTGGTTAAAGCACAGCAGGTTAGGCAGCATCCAAGGAAAAGGAAATTCGACGTTTCGGGCATAAGCCCTTCATCTAGAACCTGCCTGTTCCGGTCGCAAAACAAAACTTTTCACTGTACTTCGGTACAAGTGACTACAACGAATCCCCAGCAGTCTGCTCTCTCTCTCTCTCTTATGAATGAGCAGCCTTACGATCTGGTCAGGCGACCGTGACTTCACCAGGGGTCTGCCGCATGGCAAAAGGCCCTTCGGCCCTTCAAGTCCGCTGCAAGCTCCCAACTCTCCTACTGAGCAAGTCATTCTCCAATCCCCAGAGGCCGGTTCCGGGAAAGGGGGACGATGCGGAGGTGCTGGTGTTGGACCGGCCTGGACAATGTCAGAAGTCGACCGACACCGACCGGGTTACAGCCCAGCTTGTGATTCCTAATGAAGCCCGTGGGACTGTAACCCTGGTCTGGTGTGACTTCTGACCCTGGGAGGTCATGGCAAAGTACCATGGCATGGGTTACACTTGTTAGTGGGTGGGTGTGTGTGTGTGTGGAGTGGGGATCATTTGCAGGGGCCAGTGTTGGACTGGGGTGGACCAAGTTAAAAATCACACCACACCAGATTACAGTCCCACAGGTTTAAATGGAGGCACCAGCTTTGGTGGGGAGTGGAGATTGCTGGAGGCTTTGGGGCAGGCTGGTGTTAGTTGTGGCAGGCGCTAGCTGAATGCAAGGTTGGGCGTGTGACGTCTGATGGGGGCGGGGCGGGGGAAACAGAGGGAGGAAAGGTGTTCCCGGCCTGCAGTCCCGGGGCCCGGCCGGCAGGGCGGCGACATTGTCACTGCGGCTGGTGGACGGGGGAAAGGTTGGTGGTGAGGGAGGGGGCGGAACCTTTGTGTGGCGGGGGGGCGGGGCCGGGATTTTGGTTCCGGCCCGTGATTGGAGGGCGGACCCTTTCAAAGGGACGGACCGACTTCCGGCAGTGACGTGTAGAGGGGGAAAAAAACTGGAGGAGGCCGGCTCTCGATTCTAATCGGTTTTTTTTTCGGTGAGTCTGAGTCTGAGTCTGAGGGTGGGGGCGGGGGGATAGAGGAAGGTAGGTCATACCCCCAACCCCCAACCCCCAACCCCCAACCCACACCCCACACCCTGACAGAGGCACAGTTACATTTGTCTAGCGCCTATCACCATCCTCCTCAGGGATACCCCGCCCCTCCCCCACTCCTTGAGGTCGACCTCTCCCCCCTTCTCTTCCTTTCCTCCCCTCCCCCCCCCCCCCCCAAAAGAAAGGCACCCCCTCGAAGACATTGTCCCTACTTTTGAAGGTTTGGTGTTGCTGGTGCTCAAGGGGGAGCACAGAAAGATCCCACAACCCAGCCCATAAGGTGCTGGTTGTACACGTACACTCCCCCTGGCTGACCCCATCTTGCATTCGGTGGGTGTAGGTGCTGGAGAGCTGGCACTCCCCCTGACTTGGTATGGACTCGATGGGCCGAAAGGCTCCTGCTGTGTGTTTCTAGGGCTGCCCCCTGGGGGTTATTGTCTTCTGGCAGGAGTTGTGGGGGAAAGGTGTGGCTTCCATTTCCCTTCTCCCCACCCCCCCATCCCTTTTCACCCACATGTGCATGTGTCTACCCCTCTTGAGCTACGGGGAGAGGCCGGGGCTGTTTTTCCCTGGAGCATCGGAGGCTGAGGGGGTGACTTTTTTTTTAAATCAAAGTTACAAAACAGTGCAACAGCATGTGAAACAGTAGTTGCTGTTCCTGGAATTTGAGGAAATCACCTCAAAAATACCCCCCCCCCCCAAAAAAAACACCTCTTATAGGGGTTTAATAAATCATTAGGGGGCATGGATAGGGTAAATGGACGAGGTCTTTTCCCCCTGGGGTGAGGGAGTCCAGAACTAGGGTGGGGGGGGCATAGAGTGAGAGGGGCAAAATATAAAAGGAACCTGAGGGGCGACTTTTTCACACAGAGGGTGGTACGTGTATGGAATGAGCTGCCAGAGGAGGTGGTGGAGGCTGGTACAATTGCAACATTTAAGAGGCATCTGGATGGGTATATGAATAGGAAGGGTTTGGAGGGATATGGGCCGGGTGCTGGCAGGTGGGACTAGGTTGGATTGGGATATCTGGGTCGGCATGGACGGGTTGGACCGAAGGGTCTGTTTCCGTGCTGTACATCTTTATGCCTATCAGTCCATACTGACCTTCCGAAGAGTGACCCATTCCCCTACTCTATTACTTGATGTTTACCCCTAATTAGTGCACAGAGCCTTCACATCCCTGAGCACTATGGGTAATTTAGCACGGCCAATCCACCCTAACCTGCACATCCCTGAGCACTATGGGTAATTTAGCACGGCCAATCCACCCTAACCTGCACATCCCTGAGCACTATGGGTAATTTAGCACGGCCAATCCACCCTAACCTGCACATCCCTGAGCACTATGGGTAATTTAGCACGGCCAATCCACCCTAACCTGCACATCCCTGAGCACTATGGGTAATTTAGCACGGCCAATCCACCCTAACCTGCACATCCCTGAGCACTATGGGTAATTTAGCATGGCCAATCCACCCTTTGGACTGTGGGAGGAAATCCTGGCAGACACTGGGAGAATGTGCAAACTCCACACGCACAGTCGCCTAAGGCTGGAATTGAACCCGGGTCCCTGGCGTCGTGAGGCAGCAGTCCGAACCACTGAGCCACCGTGCTGCCCATACGCCTTCCTGACTGCCTTATTTACCAGTGTTGCCACTGCCCTGGCTCTGGGGACCTGTCCATCCAGATCCCCCCTTTTATGTCAGTCCTGCTCAGGGTGTATAATTCTCACCTGGTTTGGCTGTGGCAAAATGCTTCGCCTCGCGTTTGTCTGGATTGAGCCCGTCTGCCAATTCTGGTCCCAAATCCGCAATGGGTCCATATCTCGGTGTAAGCTGTGACTCCATTTTCCCAACTGCCCACCTCGTAACTTCTCGCTGTCTTGTTCTATCCATCTTAACTCAGCCCCGAATGTATTTCACTGATAAGTCATCTTAAGTGTCTAAAATTGGGGTCTGTGCTGCTCAATCCCTCTCCGGATGGAAGCCTCATCCCAGGAATCAGCCCATGGGATATCCTGCATCATGTGCAGTGCTCCCTGTTCACGTGTGACCTTTGTCGAATCGCAGCTCGCCCTCCTCACTCCTTCCCTTCGCAATAAATGTTTGCCTTGGGAAGAGGAACACTCTCCATCTCCTGCTCTTTCCCTCTCTTCTCTGCCCCCCCTCACCCCCAGACAATCGTGGGCTCTTGCCGTGCGCTTTTGACCTCGCCATCTCCACCCACCCAGCGGTGGTCAAGCAGCACGGTCGTGCGGGGGGCTGTCTCTTCCTCAGCTCTTGTTAGTTGCCCCGGCGTTGAGCCAGCTCAAGGGCGCGACGCGAATGCTGAGTGTCAGTGCGGGGCGTGTTTGAGCCCAGTGGCTGGAGGAGCAGGGGCTTGCCTCCTTGTCCGAGGCAGGCTGGGGTTCTGGGAGAGCCGTGCCCCAGCACCCACTCGGTGTTTGTCTTTCCTGCAGAGGACACCGGGGATGAAGCTGTACAGCCTGAGCATCTTGTACAAGGGCGCGACTGGAGTCAACCTGCTCAAAGCAGCGTACGACGTCTCTACCTTCAGCTTCTTCCAGAGGTCCAGGTGGGTCTGGGTCTGTGGGCGTCTGTGAGTGTGGGGGTCTGTATGTGTGTGTGTGTGGGGGGGGTCTGTATCTGTGTGTGTGTGTGCGCGCCCATGTGTTGATGGGGTCTGTGTCTGTGTGCGTGTCTGTGCGTGGGGTTCTGTATCTGTGTCTGTGTGTGTATGCCCGCGTGTCGGGGAGGGGTCTGTGTCTGTGTGGGGGGTGGGGGTTCTGTGTTTGTGTGCCCAGGTGGAGGTCAGTATCTGTGTGTGTGCCCGCACGTCGGGGAGGGGTCTGTGTCTGTGTGCGTGGGGTTCTGTATCTGTATTTGTGTCCGCGCGTGGTGGGGTGGGGGGGGGGGGTCTGTGTCTGTGTGTGCGTCTGTGTGGGGGTGGGGGGTTCTGTATCTGTGTGCATGCCTGTGCGTGGAGGAGTCTGTGTAGGGGTGGGCATCTGTGTGTTCAAGTGCCAAGGTGGCTGAGTGTGTGTGTGTATGCTCGCTCGCGCGCGGGGTTGGGGGGAGAGGGGTCTGTGTTTGTAAGCGTGCCTGGGTGCTGGTCTGTGTGTCCAAGTTTCCACTGGGTTACACTCCCTTCCCTTGCATTGATAGACCCCTTCCCCCCCCCTCCCACCTCCACTCTATTCTCTGGGTTACAGTTTCCCAAGAAACCCAGCTGAATCCGGAGTTCCCAGTGAAAATTCCAGAGCGGCTGAGCCACGGGAAGATTGTCAAGCAACTGCCCTCAAGCTCTGCACTTGCTTAATGTAACTTCACCCAGCTTGGATGTCCCCTCCCCCCTCCTTTCTCAGTGGCACGGTGATAAATTCCTTCACACCGTGGGGATATCTCAGCCCTTCACACCCACTACGTACTTTCCCAGAGGGTGGTTCAGAGCCACGCAGGCAGATTCCCTTCCCCGAAGTGGACAGCCGTCCAGAGACTGCCCCCTTGGCCTTCCTGTTTCTACTGAATTCCCATTTCAAAACCTGCCCCCTGGTCAGATGCCAACCTGTGTCCCCTGATCATTAGGGCTGGCGTCCTGGATTTGCCAACCGGGTACCAGTGCCTCCCCTTCCTTGCACCCTCGAGATGTTCCCTGGCTTTGCAGTCAGACTGAGAGAGAGGGAATCCATGTAAGGTGCACAGTAGGGCGCTGGGGGCGGGATGGAGGTTGGCAGGGGGTGGATTGTCACCAAGCGACAAACCTTGGAGTGCAGGCTCATAGCTCCTTGAAAGTGGAATCGCAGGTAGATAGGATAGTGAAGGCAGTATTTGGTATGCTTTCCTTTATTGGTCAGAGTACTGAGTACAGGAGTTGGGAGGTCATGTTGCGGCTATACAGGACATTGGTTAGGCCACTGTTGGAATATTGGGTGCAATTCTGGTCTCCTTCCTATCGGAAAGATATTGTGAAACTTGAAAGGGTTCAGAAAAGATTGACAAGGATGTTGGAGGGTTTGAGCTACAGGGAGAGGCTGAACAAGCTGGGGCTGTTTTCCCTGGAGCGTCAGAGACTGAGGGGTGACCTTGTAGAGGTTTATAAAATTATAAGGGGGCATGGATAGGATAAATAGACAAAGTCTTTTCCCTGGAGTGGGGGAGTCCAGAACTAGAGGGGCATAGGTTTAGGGTGAGAGGGGAAAGATATAAAAGAGACCTAAGGGGTAACTTTTTCACACAGAGGGTGGTACGTGTGTGGAATGAGCTGCCAGAGGAAGTGGTGGAGGCTGGTACAATTGCAACATTGAAGAGGCATTTGGATGGGTATATGAATAGGAAGGGTTTGGAGGGATATGGGCCGGGTGCTGGCAGGTGGGACTAGATTGGGTTGGGATATCTGGGGTCAGCATGGACGGGTTGGACCGAAGGGTCTGTTTCCGTGCTGTATGAATCTATTCCCTCTGCACGGTCAATCTAAGTGATCTATTAAAACTAAAAAAAGAGGTGGGCGACAGACTGGGTCCCATTTGCTTCGCGATTGGAGCAGCAGCTGGGGAGCTATGTTTTCAGGGCCACAGAGGTCCCACTGAAGACCCCTGCTGATTGCCGCTGTGTGTGTGTGTGTGTGTGTGTGTGTGTGTGTGTGTGTGTGAGAGAGAGAGAGAGAAAAAGACACATGCTTGAGTCTATGGCTCTGCTCATACCCCTGCAGTGTCCAGGAGTTTATGACCTTCACAAGCCAGCTGATTGTGGAACGGTCCCAGCGAGGGAGCCGGGCAGCAGTGAAGGAGCAAGGTAAGGGCGCAGCCGACTCCATCCAAATCCCGCTGGGCTCGGCGGAAAAGAGACGCACGCTCTCTCGAAGCTGGGAACAGTGTAACCCTGCAGCCATTGGCTGAGTACTGAAGCAGCCTGTGACTCTGCGTTGGTGTACAATTGAAACCAGATGCGTTTTTGCAAACAGACGGTCCTTGCCAGACAATCCCAAGTGTGCGAATAATGTCTGACAACCAGTGACTCGGTGGCTAGCACCGCCTCCTCGCAGCACCAGAGTCCCAGGTTCGATTCCAGCCTCTGGCGACTGTCTGTGTGGAGTTTGCACATTCTCACCCTGTCTCTGCATGTGTTTCCTCCGGGTGCTCCGGTTTCCTGCCACAGTCCAAAGATGTGCAGGTTAGGGTGGATTGGCCATGCTAAGTTACCCATAGTGCTCAGGGATGTGCAGGTTAGGGTGGATTGGCCGTGGGAAATGCAGGGTTCCGAGGGGTTGGGTCTGGGTGGGAAGGGGTGGTGTGGGCCCGATGGGCCGAATGGCCTGCTTTCCCGCAGTGTCGGGATTTGCGTCGAGGACTAGCGTTTCGGGCCAGCATTGTGGCTCGGCAGATCTGGCAGCATCTGTGGGGAGCAAATCCGTCCGAGGTGGTTTTGTTTTACTTCTTACTCGTACACTCGGATGTTCTCTTCCTCCTGTGGGTCTGTGCCAACCTGCAGTCTGCGCTTGCCACGCGGCGTGTTAATACGCTGTTAGAACATCGCAAGCGTCTGTCATAGCTGCTGGATCTATCGTTCTGTCCCGTTTTTCCAAGAGAGGTTTTCTCAATTCTCCTTTCTTGCGTGAGTTGAGTTTGGCTTAACGTTGGGCGGTTGATTGGCTTCTGAAGAAAAGTGAGGGTCTGCACTGATCCAGGTTGAGGGGGTTCTGGGCTGGTCCATCACCGACTCTGTGCACTGATTGGAAGGCGCAGCGCCGCTAATCAATGACATGGCGGCATCGGGGCGTTTGATTCGCAGTTGCCTTCTCCACGGCAACCCATCAGCCCCCTTCTCTCATGCTCCCTTGGGAAGTTGGCCTTTGCTCTGCTCTGGTGTGCCAGTGGGGGGGTGTTGGCAGTTTAGCTTTCCCTCCTTCCTGGCAGTTGAAGATTAGATTACTTAGTGTGGAAGCAGGCCCTTCGGCCCAACAAGTCCACACCGACCCGCCGAAGCGCAACCCACCCATACTCCTACATTTACCCCTTACCTAGCACTACGGGCAATTTAGCACGACCAATCCACCCTAACCTGCATGTCCCTGAGCACTATGGGTAATGTAGCATGGCCAATCCACCCTGACCTGCACATCTTTGTGACTGTGGGAGGAAACCAGAGCACCCGGAGGAAACCCACCCAGACACGGGGAGAACGTGCAAACTCCACACAGACAGTCACCTGAGGCGGGAATTGAACCCGGGTCTCTGGCGCTGTGAGGCAGCAGTGCTAACCACTGTGCCACCGTGCCGCATATACGGTGATGGTGATGGGCCAACTGCAAATGGTTCTCCCCTGCTGACTCTGCACCGAGCTTCCCTGTCACAGCTGCTCAGCTGACCCCCCCCCAACCCTCTCTCTACTCGCTCCCGAATGTTCAGTAAGGCCACTGCACCTGCCCTGCGCCAGATGCCAGCATTGTGGAAGGCTGATCTCACCAGAGACGGGCCAGACCGGCAATACTCTGGGGGAGATAACTGACCGGAGACATTCTCGGTTCCGCCGGTCGCCTGGGTAACACGCGACCGTGCAGGCGTTGACATCTTGGGGTGAGGGGGTTGTCCTGTCGGTGCGCCCCACACCGTGCGGAGCCTGAAGGAGTCATCTTTCTCTTCGCTTGCTCCCCGCTCCAGATTACTTGTGCCACGTCTGCATCCGGAACGATTCCTTGGCGGGGGTGGTCATTGCCGACAGCGAATATCCTTCCAGAGTGTGCTTCTCTCTCCTCGATAAGGTAGGAGGCTTTTTCTGTTTTTGGAGTCACCCAGCTCCCCAGCACCTTTTCCCTCTGCCTGCTTACCTCCACCCACCAGTCGGGCGACTGAATCTGTCTCCTCCAGCCAGGACTCGCGAATTGCGTTTGTAAACTAGCCACGGCGAGAACGCAGGAGTCAGGGGAGGCCATTCCACCCCTCGGGCCATTCCGTGAGTCGGACAAAACCCTTCGGTCCCAACTGGTCCACGCTGAGCAGGATTCCTGAGCCAGTCTGGTCCCGTTTCCCAGCACAAGGCCCGTATCTCTCCAAACCCTTCCTATTCATATCCCCATCCAGATGCCTTTTAAATGTTGTAATTGTACCAGCCTCCACCCACTCCCTCTGGCAGCTCATTCCACACACTGCGTGAAAAAGTTGCCCTTCGGGGTCCCTTTTCACCCTATGCCCCTCTAGTTCTGGACTCCCCCACCCCAGGGGAAAAGACCTTGTCTATTTACCCTATCTATGCCCCCTCATGGTTGTATAAACCTCTATAAGGTCACCCCTCAGCCTCCAGGGAAAACAGCCCCAGCCTATTCAGCCTCTCCTTATAGCTCAAAGCCTCCCCACCTTGTCTCTTAACATCTTTGTTGATCTTTCCTGCACCCTTTGCTGTTTAATAACATCCTCCAAACAGCAGAGAGACCAGGACTGAACGCGGTGTTCCAAAGCTGGTCTCGCAGATGCCTTGTCCAATGGACACAACGTGATGTGCCAACTCCTCTAGCCAACGCTCTGACCGATGAAGGCGAGCATACCAAGCTCTCTCTTCCCCGCCCTCTCTACCCTACGACTGCACTGTCAAGGAACCCTGTGTCAGCACCCCAGGGAGTCTCTCTGTCCAGCCAGACTCCCCAGGGCCTCACCATGAAGCCCTGCCTTGGTACACCTTTCCAAAACGCAACGCCTCGCCTTGATGGAAATGAAACTCCCAATCGGCCCGGTTGATCAAGGTCCCTTTGTATTCCGAGGCCGCGTTCCCGGGGCTTGGCTCCGAATGCCAGGCTTCAGCCTAGCTGCCCCGAGCTCGGCGGAGCGTCTCTCGACGTATTGCTGAGGTGGAGGGTGCCGGCGAGCGGAGGCCGGGCCTGGAGCCACTCCGGGTTCAAGTAGCGGAGGGGAAAGGCCAAATCTTGAAGCCTTCTGTACCTTGGTGGCGCGGTGGTAATGTCCCTTCCCCTGGACCAGGACGCCCTGGTTCCAGTGCCACGTGTGTAAAACATTTCTCTCTGAGGGTCTGTCAAAAAAAACCGGTTGCTTGCTGGGATGGCCGAAGTTAATTATGGAGCACGTTCCTTTGGACAAAATGGTGCACCACCCAGCAGACCACTTTTTTTCCCAAGACATGGCGGCCCGACTTGAGTGATTTGGATATGGATTTGTCAGTTATCTTAACTAGGGCGTTTGTTTAACCAGGATGGTTAGGTTTGTCAAGCCCTGGGCCCTGGAGGGGGTCTGCTGAGTTAATCCTGTTCCTTGGTTGAGGAGCTGTGCGCCCAGTATCGCTGCTGTGTATTCTGTGTTTGTGTTTTATCTTTTTTTCCTTATTTCTTTCTGTTTTTTTGACCTATTACTTAGTTATTGATTTTGTTTTCGTGTTCGGGTTTGTTTTGTATTATAGGGTAGGTTAGTAGACAGTAGTTGTAATTTTTTTTTGCTTTTTATTGCACTGATATTTGTTGTATATTCAATAATTTTATGTTTGTAAAGCTAAAACAATTTGCTAATAAATATATTTACAGAAAAAAGAAATCTAGGTTTTAATAAAGAAGTTTAAAATGGCCGATCAAAATCATGTAGGCCTTGACACGTGAGATACAGGAAGGATTTCCTCTCTTCCCCTCCCTGCCCCGGTAGGTGGGGGGAAAAAGCTGCCTGAGAAACAGGCAGTGGCTATTCGGCCCCTCCACCCTGTTCCCTCCTTCGATTTGAGGGGTGGGGGGTGGGGGTGACGTCCTTCAGTCTCTCCAAGATGGCTGCAGCCGGTTGCCCAGGGCAACCGTGGAAGGAAGCACCTGGGCACAAGGAGCCAAGAGCCCTGTCTGAATGGTTCCCTGATATTACCGTGAGCACTGGACCCGAAAGGCCGTGCTGCTCTGCAAAAGGAAACCTCTGAGGGCCGGGGCTCTAACATTGCTAACACAGCTCTCTCTCTCTGTGTGTGTCTCTCTCTCTCTCTCTCTCTCTCTCTCTCTCTCTCTCTCTCCCTCTCGCTCTCTCTCTCTCTCTCTCTCTCTCTCTCTGACTGTGTCTCTCTGTGTCTCTCTGTGTCTCTCTGTGTCTCTCTGTGTCTCTCTGTGTCTCTCTGTGTCTCTCTGTGTCTCTCTGTGTCTCTCTGTGTCTCTCTGTGTCTCTCTGTGTCTCTCTGTGTCTCTCTGTGTCTCTCTGTGTCTCTCTCTCCTGTCTCTCTCCTGTCTCTCTCTCTTTCCCCCCCGTAGGTGCTAGAGGAATTCTCCAGACAGGTGGATAGTAACGAGTGGCCTTCAGGTTCCCCGAATGTGATTCGCTACACAGGCCTTGACGCCCACCTCGCCCGCTACCAGGTACTGGCATGGCACTGCGGAAACGTGCCCGTGTTGGGTTAGCGCTGGCCCCACCTGCCCACCCCTGACACAGCCACTTCCATCTGTCCTCCCTTGTCAGAGTGTTTGTGGCCTGCCCCCTGCTGTTCAGCTGTGGCATGGCCGGCTGTGACCCACTGGTCTTGGACAGCTGGAGGAGTGGCCTCCTCTCTTTCCCCCAAGAGCTCTATCCCTAACGTCGGTTGCTCCATGACCAAGAGGGCCTGCGCGGCAAGACCCCCGGCTTGGCGGAGCATGAGGTGGGGTGGGGGGAGGCCGTTCGGCCCAGCCCGTCCCTGCTGGCGCTTCCTCTGACCTGCCAGCCCCTGTCACCAGAGCCAGCTCCGAGTACTGCCAGGGGCCTGAGTGGGCGTTCCCTCCCTGCAGCTAATGCTGCGTCTTCGGGCAGCCCGGCTGCGTTTCAGACACCAGCTTGGTCTGCCCTTAACCCCCCCCCCAGCTGCTGTGCCGCGGCTCCCTCCCTCTCCCTGTTGGAGAGCGCAAGCGGTGAGTTCCAAATGCTAAGCTTGGACGCCTCCTCCTAAACGTGTCTGTCTGTGTTCTCTCAGAACCCACGGGAAGCAGATGCCATGTGCAAAGTCCAGGCCGAGTTGGATGAAACCAAAGTGATCCTGGTAAGAGTTCGGAGCGCGTTACACTTGGTGCTGCTTTCAGGGTGCCCATCGATACCGCCCTGCCACTGGGGTGGACCAAATTTTTAAAAAAAGTCTTTCCACTCCAGGTTATCATCCCACAGGTTTATTGGGAAGCACGAACACTGCTCCTTCCATCAGGTGGTGGTGGAGAATGAGATCACAAGACACAGAATTTACCACAAAAGTTTAGTGTGATGCGAATGAAATTATATATTGGAAAAATAAATCAAGTCTCTCATCTTTGCTTTGCTCCATACTTGGCTCAAAAACCCCACGAATCCATGTAAGATTCTCCTAAATCTGTTTTTTGTTTGGAGTCTGACCATTGCGGCGCAGACAGTCTCACACAGGGAAGCTAATACCTTCTCTGGGCCAGCATGATGCCAATTGTTCACATTTAAGATTAGTGTGGAAACTGCGATTTACACGTGAAAGAACTCAAACCAACATGGTCATTCTCAAAGGTGCAAGACTTAACAAACAATCCAGGTTTGTTTCAATATATAATTTCAGTTGCATCAACCTTTGCTATAAATTCTGTGTCCTATGATCCTGCCCCACGAGCTCCCTATTGAAGGAGCAGCGCTCCGAAAGCTAGTGCTTCCAAATAAACCTGTTGGACTCTAACCTGGTGTGATGTGATTTGTCACTTCAGAAGACGCATTGAAGGCTTTGATTTTGCAATGTCCTGCCCTCGCCCTGATCCCTTCAGCCCCGTGGGTCGCCTCTAAATCATCGCTGCTTTTGTGTCAACCCACTGCCTCTGGCAGAGAATTCCACAGCCTCCCCACTCCTGAGTTACCCTCAGTCCTGACAGGTCGCAGTTTAAGCAGCAAAACCTCTCGGTTAATGATTGCTCGGTTTCCCTCCCTAACTGCCCCCTTAGAGAAGGTGGGGCTGAGCTGTCTTCTTGAGCCGCGTGGGGTGTAGGGACCCCCCCCCCCCCCCCCCCCCCCACACACAGCAGCCTGAGGGAGGCAGGTCCCGCAGTCTGACCCAGCGACACTGAAGGAACGGTCCGGTATATTTCTGAGTCGGGACGGTGGGCACTTGCAGGGGGGTGGTGTTCCCACGTATCTGCTGTCCCCTTTGTCCTTCGAGATGGAAGTGGCCGTGGGGTTTGGAAGGTGCTGTCTGAGTTGCTGCAGTGCGTCTGTAGCCAGTTCTCTCAAGCCCTTGTGCTCTCTCGATTAATGTTGTATACTCTTTTGGGTCCTCTTTTTTTCAGTCCTTGATGTGTACCCATATAGGTGGCACGGTGGCTCAGTGGTTAGCACTACAGCCTCTCAGCACTGAGGGTTCAATTCCACCCTCCGGCGCCTTTGTGTGTGTGTGTGGAGTTTGCACACACTCCTCATGTCTGCGTGGGTCTCCTCCCGCAATCCAAAAGATCTGCCAGTCAGATGAATTGACCATGCTAAACGGTCCATCGTGTTCAGATCTGTGTAGGTTAGGGTATTTGTCAGGGGACAGGTAAATGCAGAGTAATAATAATCGATTTGGGTGGGTTACTCTTCAGGAGGGTCAGTGTGGACTCGTCGGGCCGAAGGGCTCATTTCCACACTGCAGGGATTCTGCGATCTATGATATCCCGAAATAGAAGTCCACCTCGCGTAAAAATCAACTCTGGAATTTTCCAAGTATCTCCCGTGAAATTTGATCCTAGCTCCTCACCGATAACAAACCAACGTTTGCGAGTCAAGGTATGATCCTGAAGTTAAATGTTACGACCGGATGGTGAATTTTTTTATTTTCCGTGCTGCTGTGTTTTGATGTACAATTCATACGAGTGAAAGTTTAAGGTACATAGGGGCAGAGTCGGGTGATAACCTCCCTTTGTGTGTGCCGCTCAGCTGAGCTCAGTTCCCCTGTAGCACCCCTGGAATACAGTCATAATATCGTCACTCACTGGGATTTTTTTTCTCCTCCTTCATTGCTTTAGAGACCAGTTGGACTCCGCTATTAAGCGTTTTGGACTGTCTGCTGAGTTCCAGCCCGTCCCGGCACAGTGGCTCAGTGGTTAGCACTGCTGTCTCACAGCACCAGGGACCCAGGTTCGATCCCACCCTCAGGCGATTGTCTGTGTGTGGAGTTTGCACATTCTCTCCCCAGTGTCTGTGTGGGTTTCCTCCGGGTGCTCCAGTTTCCTCCCACAGTCCAAAGATGTGCAGGTTAGGGTGGACTCGCTGTGCTAAATTACCCATAATGCTCAGGGATGTGCAGGTTAGGGTGGATTGACCATGCTAAATTACCCATAGTGCTCAGGGATGTGCAGATTAGGGTGGATTGACCATGCTAAATTACCCATAGTGCTCAGGGATGTGTAGGTTAGGGTGGATTGGCCGTGCTAAATTACCCATAGTGCTCAGGGATGTGCAGGTTAGGGTGGATCGGCCGTGCTAAATTACCCATAGTGCTCAGGGATGTGCAGGTTAGGGTGGATTGGTCATGCTAAATTACCCATAGTGTTAGGTGCGTTAGTGAGTGAAATGGGTCTGGGTGGGTTGCTGTTTGGAAGGTTGGTATGGCCTGGTTGATCCGAAGGGCCTGTTTCCACACTAGGTGATCTGATCTCATCTAGTCCAGCTCATGCTGCTGACCTGCGGGGTTTCGTTAACGCCCATCCGCTTTCACGCGGTTGGCGACCCCTGTTCCTCCGGCGACATGTGCCCGGGTCTGGTGTGTGGAATGACGGTGCCCCCGTTCTCCCTACAGCACAACACGATGGAATCGCTGCTGGAGCGCGGGGAGAAACTGGACGACCTGGTCTCCAAGTCGGAGGTTCTGGGCACCCAGTCGAAAGCTTTTTACAAGACGGTAAGCGTGGCGCGCTGCTCGGACCGCGGGAAACCAGCGCTGAGCTGCTCCACCGCTGCGCTCAGGCCACCTGGAGGGGAGGGAGGCTGCTGAGTGATGCTGAATGCTGGGCCGGGGGCAGTGGGAGAGCGGATTGTAACGATGAGGGGTGGGAGGGCTCTGTGGTTAGCACGGCTGCCTCACGGCGCCAGGGACCCGGGTTCGATCCCAGTCTCTGGCAACTGTGCCGCATTTGCACATTCTCTTCCCGTGTCTGTGTGGGTTTCCTCTAGGTGCTCCAGTTTCCCCTCTCAGTCCAGGGATGTGCAGGTTAGGGTGGATTGGCCGTGCTAAATTACCCATAGTGCTCAGGGATGTGCAGGTTAGGGTGGATTGGCCATGCTAAATTACCCATAGTGCTCAGGGATGTGCAGGTTAGGGTGGATTGGCCATGCTAAATTACCCATAGTGCTCAGGGATGTGCAGGTTAGGGTGGATTGGCCGTGCTAAATTACCCATAGTGCTCAGGGATGTGTAGATTAGGGTGGATCGGCCGTGCTAAATTACCCATAGTGCTCAGGGATGTGTAGATTAGGGTGGATTGGCCATGCTAAATTACCCATAGTGCTCAGGGATGTGCAGGTTAGGGTGGATTGGCCATGCTAAATTACCCATAGTGCTCAGGGATGTGCAGGTTAGGGTGGATTGGCCATGCTAAATTACCCATAGTGCTCAGGGATGTGCAGGTTAGGGTGGATTAGTCAGGGATAAATATTGGTCAATAGGATAAGGGAGAGAGTGTGTGTGTGTGTGTAGGTGGGTTACTCTTGGAGGGTCGGTGTGGATTTGTTGGATCGAAGGGCCTGTTCCCACGCGGTCTGGATCGGTCTGACAGCAGCTTGCTTTCCTGACGGCTCTCTCTGTTCTCCCCGACAGGCTCGGAAACAGAATTCCTGCTGCGGGATCATGTGACTTGTGGACTGGAACGACCACCGCCCCCCCTCACCATCCCACCTCTCCACTTGGTGCCAACCCCCCTCCCCACCACCCTCGTCTTCACCTCTACAAAAGGATATGGTCGGTTTGCAACCCATTGGCAGTGTGCAGTGCCTCTCCTTCCTGTCCGTGTCTCTCTCTCTCTCTCTCGCTCACTCTCAGCAGCCTGGACAAGGCAGAGTCTCTGTGAGCCTCGGAACCCCACAAACCTCGCGTTGACGGGCGGTTTGCCCCTCACGAATGCCCCACACTTATTTCTGCCCGGGTGTGGTGTGGGTGAGAGTCCCCCTCCTCCACTCCCTGCCAGAGGTTCAGAGACGGCGATCTTTGAACAGAGCGGGTTTTGAGCTCTCCTCTTTATATGTGTGTGTATATATATATATTAAAAAAAAAACACCAGCTCGTGTGTTCACAGAGCGAGACAGCACACGGTTACAGAGAGGCTATTGAACCTGCCCCCACCACTGATCATTCCTGTTGATTTTTTAAACTGCAGCATTCCCTCTCTGCATCGTTTCCTCAGCGCGGTTGTCTTGTGTGTGTGTGTGTCCCAGGATGTGGAGGGACAGGCCCATCGCCTGTCCACTGATTTTCCTCCAGGACAGCTGAGAATCTCCCTCTCTCTCTCTCTGTCTCCTTGACAACATTTCGAAAAGGTTGGGGGTGTGAGGAGGGGGTTCTCCTGCTGAAAAGATAGCAGAAACCAGAAGGGCGCTTACAATTTAAACGGGTTTGCGTGAGGCACACTCCTCAAGGAGAGCTCCCTGGGTCTGCAATTTGCTGCTTTTTGTGTGTTTGGACAGTATTGGTTAACTCGAGTCAGATTTCAGGGCGCTTTCTCCCCACCCGAATGCTGTGAAGGTTTTGTCAACAGGAGGTTCCCCGACCAAACCATTCTGCTCCCCTCCCCTTCTCCCCCTTCCCCCCCCCCCCCCCCCCCCCGGGACTTCTGAAAGGTTGCAAAGTCAGGCAGCAAGTGGTTCCTTTCTCCCCCTCTGTTCCAAGCCGTACGCCGGTGCGTGGAAAGACGATCGATCCGGAGCTCCGTTTGTCTCCTCCGGACCGTGCCGCGTTGCGGGCTCGGAAATCTCTCCCAGTCGGCCTGGGGAGGCGTTTTCCTCAGTCCCACCTGACCCCGAACGAACTGACCTGGTGCTTCTGGCCGTCCTTGCGGGAGTCTGCTTTTGAGGGCGACGCAGTCACCCGAGGCTGGGTTCGGGGGAGACTGTGTGTGTGTGTGTGTGCGCCCCCCTTCTCCACCCCCACCCCCACGGCCAGCACAGTCCCACCCAAAATGGCACACTGACTATTCTCCACTGATGGTGTAGAGGGTGCGGTGCTCCGCAGCCATGCCTCTGGAGAGCCGGGGTCAACAGGAAATAACTGATGTTTTACCCAGGGTGGGGAAGCGGCCATCTCCAGGGACTGAGTGAACATTTTGACACTGATTTCTGACTGAAGTGGGCGGTGGGGAAGAGGGTGGCCATGTTGAATCGATGATGAAAGTGTCCCAGCTTTTTGCGAGTGGTGGTTGGAACACTTGGTGAAAAAGCAAAAAAAAAAGCTCAAGAATTTTTATATAATCAGGCGAATTGTAAATGTGCTGTAACAGATAACTTATTTTAGTCTTGTTTGTAAACTTTAACACAACATGCTGATTTCCGGTTACTGGTAAACTTCGGTTCAAGAGTTTTTTTTTGTATTGGAGTTGCTGGTTTTAATGTGATGCAATGATCCTATCTACTGTTGTAATCTTGCCTTTTCACTCTGTATAAAGTTATTTTTTGCCTTCGAATGTCTTGCCTGGTCACTTTAGGTCTTGTCTCTCTCTCTCTGTCTGTGTGTCTCTCTCTCTCTGTCTGTGTCTCTGTCTGTCTCTGTCTGTCTCTGTCTGTCTCTGTCTGTCTCTGTCTGTCTCTGTCTGTCTCTGTCTGTCTCTGTCTGTCTCTGTCTGTCTCTGTCTGTCTCTGTCTGTCTCTGTCTGTCTCTGTCTGTCTCTGTCTGTCTGTGTGGATAGGGGTAAAGAGTCTAGAACCAGGGGAAGCATTCCACTACTCAGAGGGTACAGTCAACCTATGGACGCCTCTCCTCCAGGAGGCCAGGTCACCTGAATATAGTCAAGAACACAAGCGCTATGGGCATGTGGCATTCCAACGCAAGCGGACCCCACTGGGACCGGCTCGGAGAGGAATTTCCAGTTCCTCGCAACGTTTGCACTTGTCAAGGCGGTGGAGAGGGTTCAGAAGAGGTTGACCAGGGTGCTGCTGGGAAGGGAGGGTTGTGAGGAGAGGCCGGGCCCTTTCTCTCCTCTTCTTCCCCCCAACCCCCATCCACTGGACCCTAGGACACTGAGGGGCCCATATGGAATGGGCCGTGAGAGAAAGGATGCAGGTTTGACACCCAAACACATTTGGACAGGTACGTGCATGGGACAGGCATGTTGTTTCTCCCCTTCCCCCATCCCCCCAGACATCTGGATCAGTCCATGGATAGGAATGGTTTGGAGGGATAGGGGGCCAGGAGCAGGCAGGTGCGACTAGTTGAGTTTGGGGATTCTGGTCAGCACGGACTGGTTGGGCCGAAGGGTCTGTTTCCGTGCTGTATGACTCTGAGGGTAGGTGAGGGAGCTCGGGGTGGGGAGGGGGGAAGAATGGGAGCATGGCATTGACACAGCCAGGGTCAGGCTGCAAGATGGAACAGATTTGATAGGACAAAATGGCCGCCACCTCGCCCTGTTCCTCCCTGTCTCCCCCCTCCTCTTTTTCTGAAAATTCTCACCTCACATTTGTCTGGTTCCAAAACAGCGTTCCAATTCTGATATGGATCCCAAGGGAGCCAGGGCAGGGGTCGAGGGCTTTCGTCTGGGTCGGATTGACCCAGCTTCTATGGGAATCGTCAGGCTATCCAGACCCTCGCCCTCACCTCATCCGCACCCCCAGTGGGAATCTTACGCAAAGGTGTGGGCGCTGGGACAGCGCAGCGGCTCAGACAAGCAGGTGAGTCGACGGTTCGGGCCTAAGCTCTTCATCGGGAAGGTAGGGGAGCCCGAGGGGGCTGAGAGATAAAATGGGAGTGGGCTTGGGCTAGTCAGGGAGCTCAGTAGTTGAAGGCATGGGGGAGGTGGTGATAATGATAGGTCAGAAAGGAGGGTAAGGTGGGAAGGAAGAGGGACAAGTCACGTGGTTGGTGCCAAGTTACAGTCATAGAGATGGACAGCACAGAAACAGACCCTTCGGTCCAACCTGTCCATGCTGACCCAGATATCCCAACCCAATCTAGTCCCACCTGCCAGCACCCGGCCCATATCCCTCCAAACCCTTCCTATTTATATACCCATCCAGATGCCTCTTAAATGTTGCAATTGTACCAGCCTCCACCACTTCCTCTGGCAGCTCATTCCAGACATGTACCACCCTCTGTGTGAAAAAGTTGCCCCTTAGGTCTCTTTTATATCTTTCCCCCTCTCACCCTAAACCTATGCCCCTCTAGTTCTGGACTCCCCCACCCCAGGGGAAAAGACTTTGTCTATTTATTCTATCCGTGCCCCCTCATGATTTTATAAACCTCTATAAGGTCACCCCCTCAGCCTCCGACGCTGCAGGGAAAACAGCCCCGTCCTGTTCAGCCTCTCCCTGTAGCTCGAACCCTCCGACGTCCTTGTACATCTTTTTCTGAACCCTTCCAAGTTTCACAACATCCTTCCGATAGGAAGGAGACCCGAACTGTACGCAATATTCCAACAGCGGCCTCACCAATGTCCTGTACAGCCGCAACATGTGGGAGGGAGGGGGGAGAACCCTTTCGAGAAGCCACATCGGGTGGGGGTAAGGGAGGGGCAAGTGTCTATATCAATGCAAGACCGCACCGCCCTCCCTGGGGAAACCCTTGTTGATTCCAGCCCCACCTTCCCAAATGCCCTGGTCAATTTTCTCAAAAGGTGGCTCATCTCTCTCTCTCTCTCTCTCTCTCTCTGGCTTTGACCGTTGGGGAGTGAAAGTGAACAGAGCGTTCCTGCTGCCACGAACAACAGGAAGTGTGCGGGATGTTGTGTAAAAAGACCAGAAAAGGGGTGGAGGGGAGGGGAGCTGTGTTGCGTGGGTGGAGCTGGTTTTCAACTAGAAGAAGAGAGAGAGAGAATCCACATTCCAGAATCGATTAAAAGGCTCCTCAGCAAGTCTCGTAGCTTGGTGCAGGAGTTCCAGGGGCTTTGGTGGGCGGTTACCTTGGGGCGTTGATAAGAACCCCCTTCCCCCAACCCTTTCCTCACGCCAGCGGCACCCTCTCATGGATATCCTGTTGCTCACGGCTAATGTCGGCTCCCTGTTTGACGATGTAAGTGACTCTCTCCCTCTCTCTCTCTCTCTCTCTCTCCGTCATGCTCTCGGGGGACTCAGGATCTGTTCGCTGTCGACTCTCACGGCCCTCCCTCCCCCACCATCCCCTGACCAAAGCCTGCCGTTCAACTTGTCGGTTCCGTCCCCTGCCCTCAAGTCTTTGAATCCGATTCCTTCCCAGTCTCTGATACTCTCCCCAAAACTTTGCTAGTTCATTTCCCCCCTCCCCAGTCTCTGATGCTCTTCCCCAAGACTTCAATATTTCATTTCCTTGACCCCTCCCCAACTCTCCCATCTGTTCCCAAGTCTTTGAAAGTTCATTTCCTCCCCACCCCCCCCCCCCCTCTCTAATTTTATTCCCCTTCCTCGCCCCAACACCATGCCCTTGGTATTTTATCCACCAAATCCCCTCCTGCCCGGAGCTAACCTTCCCAGTGACCTCCCCCTATCCCCCCTCCCAATCCTTACTCCTGTCTGTCAGTGCCCTGTTTCTCAGGGGTGTTGGGGGAGATGGGACATCGTCCCTCCCCCGCCCCAGGGGAGTCGGAGGGTCTTCACCGCGCTGACGGAGAGTCCCCACCCCCCTCCGAGCCAACACCTGTCCCTTCTCGGGCCGGCTGTTCGACTGGGGCGACCTCACCGGTGCTGTGAGACCGTACGACCCGGGCAGAGGGGTGGGTGGGGGGTGCTGGGTAGAGGAGGGGTGTCGGTGTCCACCCAGACCTGTGCCCTGTTCCCCCCCCCTCCCCCACTACCCTGGGCATTTGCGACCTTCTCCCCACTACCCCCACCCCCCTGCTGCGGTCAAGCCGGGTAGGCGCCACGTCAATGCAAGTCTGCCTTGAGACTGAACCACGCTGGGCCGCCATGGTCAGAGGTTTAATGTTTTGGGAACGTTGTGTTTGGTGGGGAGGGGGGAAGGTGGGCGAGGCCGGACCGTGGATTGACCGCCTGCCTGTGAGCGCGCTGCGATGGACCGGAGATCTGCGGTGCTATTCGACGGTGCCAGGCATCACCGGGCATGGGTTTCTCAAGAGTATTCCTTCACCTTTTGAACGGGCAAGTCCGGTGGAGGACACCCTTGTGCCGTCGACCTGAGCGATGAGGTCGGGGTGGGGGCGGAGGTGATTGACCAGCACGTCTTCCCCGGGCCCGGTTCAGCGGCCTGACTATTCTCTCTGCGTCTCCACGGCAACCATACACCCGCGGCATCTCCCCTTCCTTTAGTGCCAGGGTTGGAGGGGTTTGAGCTACAGGGAGAGGCTGAATAGGCCGGGGCTGTTTTCCCTGGAGCGTGGGAGGCTGAGGGGAGACCTTTTAGAGGTTTATAAAATCATGAGGGGGCATGGATAGGATAAATAGATAAGGTCTTTTCCCCCTGGGGTGGAGGGAGGCCAGAACTAGAGCGCAAAGGATGAGACAGCCAAGATATAACAGGGACCTAAGGGGAGACTTTTTCACACAGAGGGTGGTGCGTGTATGGAATGAGCTGCCAGAGGGAGTGGTGGAGGCTGGTACAATTGTAACATTTAAGAGGCATTTGGATGGGTATATGAATAGGAAGGGTTTGGAGGGATATGGGCCGGGTGCTGGCAGGTGGGACTAGATTGGGTTGGGATATCTGGGGTCGGCATGGACGGGTTGGACCGAAGGGTCTGTTTCCATGCTGTACATTTCTACAACCCTATTTGCTCACGACCGAAGTTTCCCTCTCTTGCGTTTGGGTCCAGGTGACTCCCCCCCTGCCCCCCCCCACCTCCCCAGTCAATCATGGCGTCTTGCCCCCTCCTAACGTGTGTCTTGTTTTGGGGTTCAAATCGTTGCTGGGGGACAGAAAATGTGGTTATTGTGCAAGGTCCGCTGATAGGGTGCTACGTCAATGAAATCACACTTCCAGGCGGGTCTCGAGGGAGCCCCGCTCCCTGGGAGACAGGGAAACCCGGGAGCGGATTAGATCCTGAAGGCAATCCCTCGATATGATCCAATTCCTCAATCCGGTCACAATTCCTCACATCATTCCTTCCGCGTGCCCTTCGATCCCTCTGGCCCAAGGGCTGGGTCAAAGTCCTTGATAATGTTCTGGAATTTCAGCTCCGACTGCTTTCTGTGACAGAGAGTTCCACAGGCTCCCCCCCACCCCACCCCACCCCCCACTCTCTGGGTGAAGACAGCTCTCCCTGTGTCAGTCCTGTCCTGACACCGTGAGCCCCTGGTTGATGACTCCCCTGGTCCCTGGGTCATCAGGAACATCCTTTACCCTGTCTGCTCCCTGCTAGAACTCGACAGGTTCCTATAAGATCTTCCCCCCTCCCCCATTGTTCCAACCTCCCGGTGATTATGATCCTAACCCGATCCGGTCTCTCTACATCCTTCAGTCCCAGAATGGGAAAGCCATCGTTGCCCTCCCTCCATTGCCAGTACGTCCTTCCTCAGATAAGGAGACCCCCTCCAATCACTTCACCGAAAACCCAATGGGCTGAATAGCCTCCTGACCTGATTGATTCGCAGAGGGACTTGGCAAGGGGAGATGTGGAGACATTGTTCCCCTTGGTGGGAGAGTCTGGGACCAGAAGGTGTCCTCACAGAATAAGGGATCATCCACAGGAGACACAGATGAGGAATCTCTGAGGGGAGCGAATCTGTGGAATTCTCTCCCATTGGTGGGGGGCTGCCAGGGCCGGGTCGTGAAGTCTGTTCAAGGCCAAGATAGATTGTAAATGGGAACGGGAATCGAGTTGACGATTATCAGAGCGGCAATGGTTTTTCATTTTAATTCACTGAAGGCCCCACAAGTTTTTTCCTGCCTCTACTGAGGTCACACTTTGGTATTCTGTTTGTGAAATTCAACACTGGAACTGTCCGCCAAGCTTGACCTGACTAGGCCTGAGGCCTAACTACGACAACCCCTCCAAGATGGCCGCCCGAGGACCCCCCTCCCGGTCCAAATCGATGCTGTTTATTTTTGTTTTCCGTCGTGCAGAGGCTGGTCGAAGCCTTGAGGGAGGGAGGGAGCCGGGCAGGAAATGAAATGTGATTCGTGTGATTTTTGTTTTTGTTTCCACAGTTGGAAGGCCTGCGGGTTATTTGGCTTCAGGAATTTTACCAGGTGAGTCCGCCTCCACCCCAGTGTTATCTGTCTCCCTGACGCCTGTACCCCAGTGGTATCTGTCTCCCTGCTGCCTGTTCCCCAATGGTATCTGTCACCCTGACGCCTGTACCCCAGTGGTAACTGTCTTCCTGATGCCTGTACCTCAGTGGTATCTATCTCCCTGACACCTGTACCCCAGTGGTAATTGTATCCCTGGTGCCTGTACCCCAGTGGTAATTGTATCCCTGACGCCTGTACCCCAGTGGTAATTGTATCCCTGGTGCCTGTACCCCAGTGGTAATTGTATCCCTGATGCCTGTACCCCAGTGGTAATTGTATCCCTGACACCTGTACCCCAGTGGTAATTGTATCCCTGATGCCTGTACCCCAGTGGTAACTGTATCCCTGATGCCTGTACCCCAGTAAGAGCTGTTCCCTGAGAGAGGGAGCTGCCCCTGTCTCGATATTCAGATCAGACGTGATCTGATTGAAGGGCTAGAAGACATCAAGGGGCAGAACGACATCTGTTTATGCAGCATCATCCTGCAGAGAGAAACCTGATGCTTGAATGCAGGTGTGGCACTAAGATCCAATCGCTGACTCCCTTCTGTCAATGTCAACGCACACCCTGTTACTGTTCACAAAAAACTCGAGGAACAGGCTCACTCTCTCTCTCTCTCTCTCTCAATCACACACACACTCACATTCTCTCACTCACACTCACGCGCTCTCACACACGTGCACACAAACACTCACGCACACACTTTCTCACACACACACACACACACACACTCTCACACACACCCACAGACAATTTTAAACTCTCACACACACTCTCACGCTCTCTGTCTCTCTCTCTCACTCTCACACTCTCTCTGTCTCTCTCAGTCTCTCTCTCTCTCTCTCTCACACACACTCTCTCACTCATACACATACACTCTCTCACACTCCCATGCACACACTCACACACTCTCTCTCTCTCTCACACATGCATACGCACACCATCACACATGCGCGCACACTCTCTCTCACACTCCCACGCACACCATCTCTCTCACACACACGCACACACACTCTCACTCTCTCTCACACACACATACACACACTATCACACACGCGCACACACTCTCTCACACACACACACTCTCACACACTCTCTCTCACATACACACAGACACACACGCACACTCTCTTACACACACTCACCCTCTCGGTCTCTCTCTCTCACACACTCACACACACTCACATGCACACTTACAAAATCATATCTTGCGCACACACACGCACACACATTCACGCACTCTGTCTCTCACACACTCTCACACTCAAACAAACTTTCACACGCACACACAACATGCACTCACACACACACCCACAATCACGTGCACACTCACACACTTTCACTCATGCACACGCACATGCACTCTCGCACACTCACACACCCTCTCACACACACACACACACAATCATACCCTCTCATACGCACAAACAGACTCTCACACTCCCACACAGTTATACACAGACACTCATACACATATTCTCACACGAACACACTCAGACACTCACTCGCATGCTCACTCACGTGCACACTCAGTCGCAAACTCACACACGCACACACACACACATCCCTCCTTGTGCGGCCTGTACCCTCACGATGGCCTGCTCCTGTTCTGTGTTACAGGTGGTGAACAAGTACAAGCCCCACTTCCTTGCCGTACACTGCCAGGAGATCGGAGGGAAGGACTATGAGGTTGGCATGGAGCACGTGGACAAGTTTGTAACGTGAGTGCCAGTCGATGCCAGCCTGCCAAGCTGTCTATGTGTGTGTGTGTGTGTGTGTGTGGGGATGTGTGTGTGTGTCTGTGTGTGTGTGGGGATGTGTGTGTGTGTCTGTGTGTGTGTGGGGGGATGTGTGTGTGTGTGTGTGGGGATGTGTGTGTGTGTGTGTGTGTGTGTGTTAATGTGTGGGGATGTGTGGGTGAGTCCCAGGAGATGTTGCAACATTGACACTGATGCACAGTCAGAAACCCTCCACTCTCCAGGAAATACACCGTACTTGGCACAGGACTGATACTGCACATATCTGACAGAGGTCTGTACTATCGGAGGGTCAGGACTGAGGGAGTGCTGCACTGTCAGAGGATCAGTGCTGAGGGAGGGCCGCACTGTAAGAGGGTCAGTACTGAGGGAGTGCCGCACTGTCAGAGGGTCACTACTGAGGGAGTGCCGTACTGTCAGTGGGGCAGTGCTGAGGGAGGGCTGCACTGTCGGAGAGTCAGTGCTGAGGGAGAGCCGCATTGTCAGTGGGTCAGTACTGAGGGAGTGCAGCAGTGTCGGAGGGTCACTACTGAGGGAGTGCCGCACTGTCGGAGGGTCACTACTGAGGGAGTGCCGCACTGTCAGTGGGGCAGTGCTGAGGGAGTGCCGCATTGTCGGAAGGTCATTGCTGAGGGAGTGCCGCACTGTCAGGCGGTCAGTGCTGAGGGAGTGCTGCACTGTCAGAGGATCAGTGCTGAGGGAGTTCCGCACTGTAAGAGGGTCAGTGCTGAGGGAGTGCCGCACTGTCGGAGAGTCAGTACTGAGGGAGTGCAGCACTGTCAGTGGGTCAGTACTGAGGGAGTGCCGCATTGTTGGAGAGTCACTACTGAGGGAGTGCTGCACTGTCGGAGGGTCAGTACTGAGGGATTGCTACACTGTCAGAGGGTCACTACTGAGGGAGTGCCGCACTGTCAGAGGATCAGTACTGAGGGAGTGCTGCTCTGTCAGAGGGTCAGTGCTGAGGGAGTTCCGCACTGTCAGAGGGTCAGTGCTGAGGGAGTGCCGCACTGTCGGAGAGTCAGTGCTGAGGGAGTGCCGCGCTGTCAGTGGGTCAGTATTGAGGGAGTGCCATATTGTTGGAAAGTCAGTACTGAGGGAGTGCGCACTGTCGGAAGGTCAGTACTGAGGGAGTGCGCACTGTCGGAGGGTCAGTACTGAGGGAGTGCCGCACTGTCGGAGGGTCAGTACTGAGGTAGTTCCGCACTGTCAGAGGGTCAGTGCTGAGGGAGTTCCGCACTGTCAGAGGGTCAGTGCTGAGGGAGTGCCGCACTGTCGGAGAGTCAGTGCTGAGGGAGTGCCGCGCTGTCAGTGGGTCAGTGCTGAGGGAGTGCCGCACTGTTGGAAAGTCAGTACTGAGGGAGTGCGCACTGTCGGAGGGTCAGTACTGAGGGAGTGCCGCATTGTCAGTGGGTCAGTACTGAGGGAGTGCAGCAGTGTCGGAGGGTCACTACTGAGGGAGTGCCGCACTTTCGGTGGGTCAGTGCTGAGAGAGGACTGCACTGTCAGAGAGTCAGTGCTGAGGGAGTGCTGCACTGTCAGAGGGTCAGTACTGAGGGAGTGCTGCACTGTCAGAAGGTCAGTACTGAGGGAGTGCCGCATTGTTGGAAAGTCAGTACTGAGGGAGTGCGCACTGTCGGAGGGTCAGTACTAAGGGAGTGCCGCACTGTCGGAGGGTCAGTACTGAGGTAGTTCCGCACTGTCAGAGAGTCAGTGCTGAGGGAGTGCCGCACTGTCAGAGAGTCAGTGCTGAGGGAGAGCCGCATTGTCAGTGGGTCAGTACTGAGGGAGTGCAGCACTGTCAGAGGGTCAATACTGAGAGAGTGCCGCACTGTCAGAGGGTCAGTGCTGAGGGAGTGCTGCACTGTCGGAGAGTCAGTACTGAGGGAGTGCAGCACTGTCAGAGGGTCACTACTGAGGGAGTGCCGCACTGTCGGTGGGTCAGTGCTCAGGGAGTGCCGCATTGTCGGAAGGTCATTGCTGAGGGAGTGCCGCACTGTCAGAGGGTCACTACTGAGGGAGTGCCGCACTGTCGGTGGGTCAGTACTGAGGGAGTTCCGCACTGTCAGTGGGTCAGTGCTGAGAGAGGACTGCACTGTCAGAGGGTCAGTACTGAGGGAGTGCTGCACTGTCAGAAGGTCAGTACTGAGGGAGTGCCGCACTGTCGGTGGGTCAGTACTGAGGGAGTGCCGCATTGTTGGAGAGTCAGTACTGAGGGAGTGCCGCACTGTCAGTGGGGCAGTACTGAGGGAGTGCCGCATTGTCGGAAGGTCATTGCTCAGGGAGTGCCGCACTGTCAGAGGGTCAGTGCTGTGGGAGTGCTGCACTGTCAGAGGGTCAGTGCTGAGGGAGTGCCACACTGTTGGAGGGTCAGTACTGAGGGATGGCCACACTGTAAGAGGGTCAGTGCTGAGGGAGTGCTGCACTGTCAGAGGGTCAGTACTGAGGGAGTGCCGCACTGTCAGAGAGTCAGTGCTGAGGGAGAGCCGTATTGTCAGTGGGTCAGTACTGAAGGAGTGCAGCACTGTCGGAGGGTCACTACTGAGGGAGTGCCGCACTGTCAGTGGGGCAGTGCAGAGGGAGTGCCGCATCGTCGGAAGGTCATTGCTGAGGGAGTGCCGCACTGTCAGAGGGTCAGTACTGTGGGAGTGCTGCTCTGTCAAAGGGTCAGTGCTGAGGGAGTTCCGCACTGTCAGAGGGTCAGTGCTGAGGGAGTGCCGCACTGTCGGAGAGTCAGTACTGAGGGAGTGCGGCACTGTCGGAGGGTCACTACTGAGGGAGTGCCACACTGTCAGAGTGTCACTACTGAGGGAGTGCCGCACTGTCGGTGGGTCATTGCTGAGGGAGTGCCGCACTGTCAGAGGGTCAGTGCTGAGGGAGTGCCGCATTGTCGGAAGGTCATTGCTGAGGGAGTGCCGCACTGTCAGAGGGTCAGTGCTGAGGGAGGGCTGTATTGTCAGTGGGTCAGTACTGAGGGAGTGCCGCACTGTCAGTGGTTCAGTGCTGAGAGAGGACTGCACTGTCAGAGGGTCAGTACTGAGGGAGTGCTGAACTGTCAGAGGGTCAGTACTGAGGGAGTGCTGCACTGTCAGAAGGTCAGTACTGAGGGAGTGCTGAACTGTCAGAGGGTCAGTACTGAGGGAGTGCTGCACTGTCAGAGGGTCACTACTGAGGGAGTGCCGCACTGTCAGTGGGGCAGTACTGAGGGAGTGCCCCACTGTCAGAGGGTCAGTGCTGAGGGAGTGCCGCACTGTCAGACGGTCACTACTGAGGGTGTGCCGCACTGTCAGTGGGGCAGTACTGAGGGAGTGCCCCACTGTCAGAGGGTCAGTGCTGAGGGAGTGCCGCACTGTCGGTGGGTCTTTGCTGAGGGAGTGCTGCACTGTCAGAGGGTCAGTGCTTAGGGAGTGCCGCATTGTCGGAAGTCATTGCTGAGGGAGTGCCGCACTGTCAGAGGGTCAGTGCTGAGGGAGGGCCGCACTGTCAGAGGGTCAGTGCTGAGGGAGTGCCGCACTGTCAGTGGGTCAGTGCTGAGAGAGGACTGCACTGTCAGAGGGTCAGTACTGAGGGAGTGCTGAACTGTCAGAAGGTCAGTACTGAGGGAGTGCTGGACTGTCAGTGGGGCAGTACTGAGGGAGTGCCCCACTGTCAGAGGGTCAGTGCTAAGGGAGTGCCGCACTGTCGGTGGGTCTTTGCTGAGGGAGTGCTGAACTGTCAGAAGGTCAGTACTGAGGGAGTGCTGAACTGTCAGAGGGTCTGTACTGAGGGAATGCTGAACTGTCAGAGGGTCAGTACTGAGAGAGTGCTGCATTGTTGGAAGGTCATTGCTCAGGGAGTGCCGCACTGTCAGAGGGTCAGTACTGTGGGAGTGCTGCACTGTCAGAGGGTCAGTGCTGAGGGAGTGCCACACTGTTGGAGGGTCAGTACTGAGGGAGGGCCGCACTGTAAGAGGGTCAGTGCTGAGAGAGTGCCGCACTGTCAGAGGGTCAGTACTGAGGGAATGCCGCACTGTCAGAGGTTCAGTGCTGTGTGAGGGCCGCACGGTCGGAGGGTCAGTGTTGAGGGAGTGCCACACTGTCAGAGGGTCAGTGCTGAGGGAGTGCCACACTGTCAGAGGGTCAGTGCTGAGGGAGTGCCACACTGTCAGAGGGTCAGTGCTGAGGGAGTGCCGCACTGTCGGAGGGTCAGTACTGAGTGAGTGCCGCACTGTCAGAGGGTCAGTGCTGAGGCAGTGCCGCACTGTCGGAGAGTCAGTACTGAAGGGAGTGCCGCACTGTCGGAGTGTCACTATCGAGGGAGTGCTGAACTGTCAGAAGGTCAGTACTGAGGGAGTGCTGCACTGTCAGAAGGTCAGTACTGAGGGAGTGCCGAACTGTCAGAGGGTCTGTACTGAGGGAGTGCTGCACTGTCAGAGGGTCAGTACTGAGGGAATGCTGAACTGTCAGAGGGTCAGTAGTGCGGGAGTGCTGCATTCTCAGAAGGTCAGTACTGAGGGAGTGCCGCACTGTCAGTGGGTCAGTATTGAGGGAGTGCCGCATTGTTGGAGAGTCAGTACTGAGGGAGTGCGTACTGCCGGAGGGTCACTACTGAGGGAGTGCCGCACTGTCAGTGGGGCAGTACTGAGGGAGTGCCGCATTGTCGGAAGGTCATTGCTCAGGGAGTGCCGCACTGTCAGAGGGTCAGTACTGTGGGAGTGCTGCACTGTCAGAGGGTCAGTGCTGAGGGAGTGCCACACTGTTGGAGGGTCAGTACTGAGGGAGGGCCGCACTGTAAGAGGGTCAGTGCTGAGAGAGTGCCGCTCTGTCAGAGGGTCAGTACTGAGGGAGTGCCGCACTGTCAGAGGTTCAGTGCTGTGTGAGGGCCGCACGGTCAGAGGGTCAGTGTTGAGGGAGTGCCGCACTGTCAGAGGGTCAGTGCTGAGGGAGTGCCGCACTGTCAGAGGGTCAGTGCTGAGGGAGTGCCGCACTGTCAGAGGGTCAGTGCTGAGGGAGTGCCGCACTGTCGGAGGGTCAGTACTGAGTGAGTGTCGCACTGTCAGAGGGTCAGTGCTGAGGGAGTGCCGCACTGTCGGAGTGTCACTACCGAGGGAGTGCTGAACTGTCAGAAGGTCAGTACTGAGGGAGTGCTGAACTGTCAGAGGGTCAGTACTGAGGGAGTGCTGCACTGTCAGAGGGTCAGTACTGAGGGAATGCTGAACTGTCAGAGGGTCAGTAGTGCGGGAGTGCTGCATTCTCAGAAGGTCAGTACTGAGGGAGTGCCGCACTGTCAGTGGGTCAGTACTGAGGGAGTGCCGCATTGTTGGAGAGTCAGTACTGAGGCAGTTCGCACTGCCGGAGGGTCAGTACTGAGGGATTGCTGCACTGTCAGTGGGGCAGTACTGAGGGAGTGCCGCATTGTTGGAGAGTCAGTACTGAGGCAGTTCGCACTGCCGGAGGGTCAGTACTGAGGGAGTGCCGCACTGTCAGTGGGGCAGTACTGAGGGAGTGCCGCATTGTCGGAAGGTCATTGCTCAGGGAGTGCCGCACTGTCAGAGGGTCAGTACTGTGGGAGTGCTGCACTGTCAGAGGGTCAGTGCTGAGGGAGTGCCACACTGTTGGAGGGTCAGTACTGAGGGAGGGCCGCACTGTAAGAGGGTCAGTGCTGAGGGAGTGCTGCACTGTCAAAGGGTCAGTACTGAGGGAGTGCCGCACTGTAAGAGGGTCAGTACTGAGGGAGTGCTGCACTGCCACAGGGTCACTACTGAGGGAGTGCTGCATTGTCAGAGGGTCAGTGTTGAGGGAGGGCCGCACTGTCATAGGGTCAGTGCTGAGGGAGGGCTGCACTGTCAGAAGGTCAGTGCTGAGGGAGGGCCGCACTGTCAGAGGGTCAGTACTGAGGGAGTGCCGCACTGTCAGAGGGTCAGTGCTGAGAGAGTGCCGCACTGTCAGAGGGTCAGTACTGAGGGAGTGCCGCACTATCAGAGGGTCAGTGCTGAGGGAGGGCCGCACTGTCAGAGGGTCAGTACTGAGGGAGTGCCGCACTGTCAGAGGGTCAGTGCTGAGAGAGTGCCGCACTGTCAGAGGGTCAGTACTGAGGGAGTGCCGCACTGTCAGAGGTTCAGTGCTGTGGGAGGGCCGCACTGTCGGTGGTTCAGTGCTGAGGGAGTGCCGCACGGTCGGAGGGTCAGTGTTGAGGGAGTGCCGCACTGTCTGATGGTCAGTACTGAGGGAGTGCCGCACTGTCAGAGGGTCAGTGCTGAGGGAGTGCTGCACTGCCAGAGGGTCAGTGCTGAGGGAGTGCCGCATTGCCAGAGGGTCAGTGCTGAGGGAGTGTCGCACTGTCAGAGGGTCAGTGCTGAGGGAGTGCCGCACTGTCAGTGGGTCAGTACTGAGGGAGTGCCGCACTGTTCGAGGGTCAGTGCTGAGGGAGGGCCACACTGTCAGTGGGTCAGTACTGAGGGAGTGCCGCACTGTCGGAGGGTCAGTGCTGAGGGAGTGCCGCACTGTCAGAGGGTCAGTGCTGAGGGAGTGCCGCAAAGTAAGAGGGTCCCGCGGGAAACCCTGTGTGATTTTCTAGTTTCCCCGAGCCGCTGCTCTCTGAAATGTCTGCACTGAGGGAGCCAGGCTCCCCCTTCGCCACTGGGAGGCACTGTGCCCGTAGGGCATGTAGCATCCCACCTCCTTTGCTTTGGAACAGTGAAGGTTTCCGACTGTCCCCCCACTCTGCCGCGGGTGGCAGTGCCCACCCCTCTGTGCCAGGTTCGCCCGGTCACCTCCGGTCTGTCTTTCTCTGCAGGGATCTGCTTGGCAGCCGCGAGATGGTGGACTACACCAGTGCCCGTGTCTACGTTGACAAAGACCTCTCTGCCCACGACCATTTCACCGTAAGTGCCGATGGGCGGGCGGGCGTGCTCTGAAAAGCTGTGCCAGGCTTTATTCCCAGCGGGCTGCCCCGGACTCTCTCCTCCACCCTCGTCCCTTCCCTCCCGGGAGGTTTCGCAGGGGTCCTCCAGCCCCTCCTGACACACCTTTCGCGGGACGGAGGGTCCCTTGATCAGTTTGGGATCAGTCTCGAACAACGCGGGGAGATGTGGGAATCTACTGGGAAACCTCTCCCGTTCAATCAGGGGACGAGGCCAGGAGTGAACTCAGTGAGATCCTGTCTCCATGCTGAGACTGTTCAGCTCCTCGCCTGCATGCTGTCCCCTCGGTGGAGTCGGTGCCCTGACGAGTGTGCCCTCAGGCTGGGCCTGAAATGGTCATGTCTTCACTGTGTTGTGTTTCCCCCCTGCCCCCCTCTCTCTTTCTCTCCTAGGCTTTGGGAAGTCTATATTTCCTGCACAAGTCCATTCAAGATGTCTCCCAGTTTGATTTTAAAGGTAATTGTCTTCTCTTTCGAAACGGTCTTCCCCCGAAGCCTTGGTCTCTCCCTCTCTGATCGTTTCGCCTTCTCCGTCTCTGACCCTCTCATGCCCTTCATCAATACCCATGAACTTATTGCCCCCCCAAACCCCCCCATAGCGTGCTGTCTCAGTCACTGTCTCTCTTTCTCAGAGCTCCTCTCTCCCCCCTCTCTCTTCCACTATCTCCATCTCTCTCTCTTTGTCTCCCTCTCACACACTGTCCCTCTCTCTCTCTCTCCCTTGAACTGAATCGCACTCTCTATCTCCTCCACTCTCTCTCTATTTGTCTTCCTCTCACTGCTTCCCTCCCACGTTCCTCCTCTCTCTCTCTCTCTCTCTGTCTCTCTCTCTCTCTCTCTCTCTGGTATTCCCTCCCTCTGTCTTTCTGTTTCCCTCTCTCTGTTTCTCTGTCACTCTCTCGCTCTCCACCTTGCTCTCTGCCTCTCTCTCTCTCTCTCTCTCCATCTCTCTCTGTCTCTTCCTCTCTCTCTCTCAGTGTCCCTCTGTCTGTCTATTTGTCTGCCTGTCCCTCTCTCTGGTTTTCTCTCTCTCTGTCTCTCTCTCTCTCTCTCTCTGTCCGTCCCACTGTATGTCTCTCTCTCTCGCTCTCTCTCTCTCTCTCCCACCCCCTGATCTGTCCTCTCCTTCTGTCTCTCCTCCATGACCCTCTGTGTTCCCGTTCCCCTTCCCCCCGTCCCTCGCTCTCTCCTGGATCACGGACGCTTCCTTGAGCCCTCGGGGCTCCCACCCGGAGCTGACCCAGTCATCCGGTGGGAAGGGGGTGGCGGGGTGGGAGGAGAACGCTGCGGGATTCCGAACGGGTGCGGAACTTGAGAGAGGGAGGGGTCGCCATGGAGACGGCTGAACGGATGAGGCCGGGCCGGGGACGAGGAGGAAGGGCAAACGCAGTTTAGCGCACGACTCCCTCATCCCCAGCTCTCGTCGCTCACGCTGTGCCGCCTGGTCATCCCCAGTTCAGGAATTTCAGGCGGTATCTGGGAAAGAGATCCACACTGCCGGCCTGGAGAACCACGCCATGATCGAGAAGGAGAAATTCCCCCAGGATTTCTGGCCTGAGGTAAGTCGACACAGCAGAGCTGCTGGGTCAGACAGACCATGTAGATGGTACCCACTGCTGCTACTGAGCGTCGGGGGGTGGAGGGAGTCGGGGGTTTGTGGGTGTGGGGACAATCGAGCGGGGGGGCTGCTTTGTCCCTGGATGGTGTCGAGCTTCTCGAGTGTTGTTGGAGCTGCCCCCTATCCAGGGCAAGTGGGGAGTATTCCCTCACACACCCTCCTGACTTGGGCCTTGTCGATGGGGTGGGGACAGGCTTTGGGGGGAGGCAGGAGGGGAGTTACTCGCTGCAGGATTCCCAGCCTCTGAGCTGCTCTTGTAGCTGCTGTGTTTATATGGGGCTGGTCCAGTTCAGTTTCTGGTCAATGGTAACCCTCAGGATGTTGATAGTGGGAGGATTCAGTGATGGTAACACCATTGAACGTCAAGGGGGTGATGGTTAGATTCTCTCTTGTTGGAGACGGTAACCCCCAGGATGTTGATAGTGGGGTGGGGGGGAGGGACTCAGTGATGGGTAACACCAAATGGGGAGTATTCCATCACTCTCCTGACCTGGGCTCTGTTTGATGCAGTTACTGAACCTGATACTTGTCCTCTGCCTCTCTCTCTCTCTCTCTCTCTCCCAGTTTAAATGGTCTCGGAAAGGCTACATCTGGACTCGCTGGAAATTCCAGAATCGGTACGGCGCCCGGCTCTTCCCTCATTTCCCCACTCCCTGCCGGATCGGCTGCGTACCCGCTCCCATAGCTGCCCTTTCGGGGTCCTGAGCTCGATTCAACGTGGAAGGCCCCTCAGAGAGGAGGGAAAAAAAAACCCAAATGCTTCACAGAGACCCTTCTGCCCATCATCTGCGTGCTTGGGCTGAATCCTCACTCTTCCCGCCCTTCCCCGCCAAAACAGCCCCATCATCCCATTTCCCTGGCAACAGGCAGTGCCAGTGGGATGTCACCGCGCGGGGCAGGGTGTGGGTGCCAACGGTTGTTCGGAATTGGGCCATTTCCAACGCGCTCTCTTTCACCTCGTCCCCCCCCCCCGTCCCACCACCCCGTCTGATCGAGCTCTGTATTTCTTTTCCCGTCTCTCTCTCTCTCTCTCTGTCTCGTGCCAGCGTGTTTGACCTGGTGAACATCCACCTCTTCCACGACGCCTCCAACCTCGTGGCATGGAAAAGTCCCTCCACCTTCCCAGGAAACCGGAGGAAGGCCCTGGGATACGTGCTGAGCAGGTCAGTGTGTGACTGTCGCATCCTGGGGTGGGGGAAGGGGGGAGGACTGTCTCTTTAAATGGGTTGAGGGTGGGGGAAGCGTAGAATGGAGGGAGGGGTGGTGGTCATGTGACCGGCTCTGAATTCTGCCCGGCAACAGTTGACTTGGTGGTTTCGCTTGGAGGAGGGTTCAGAGTGATAGACTAAGGCAGAAACATCAGAGCTGACTGTGGGAGACACTGATCATCCCAAGGCATCTTCAGGAACAGTGTGAGGAACATTAGATCTAATAAACGTAGACCACCTTGGTTCCGAGAGAGAGTGGTGTAGGATCGGAAATTCAGATTCCTACCTAGATACAAGATCCTTACGATTCACATTACCATAGACAGAGGGTTGGGGGGGGGGGAGGGGGGAGAGAGATGGAGGGAGAGCTGGAGAGGGAGCAATGGGGCTGGTGAGAGAGAGAGAGAGAGAGTAAGGGAGACAGAGGTGGGTTGGCGATGGAGAGAGAAAGAGAGAGATGGAGGGAGAGATGGGGATACAGATGGAAGGAGAGATGGGGATACAGACGGAGGGAGAAAGAGATGAGGAACTGACGGAGAGAGAGAGAGACGGAGAGAGATAGAGAAAGGTGGAGGGACAGGGCTGGAGAGAATGATGGAGAAAGAGGTGAAGGGAGAGAGATGTGGAGAGGGAAAAGGATGGAGAGATGGAGATGGTGGGAGAGATGGAGATAGGTTTATAGAGAGGGTGAGGTGGAGATTTGGAGAGGGAGAGATGGAGAGGGAGGTGGAGGCAGAGAGATGGAAAGAGGGAAATGGGGGAGAGAGGAAGAGGTGGAAGGAGAAAAGAGATGGATGGAGATCTTGAGAGGATGGAGGGAGAGAGTTAGATGGTGATATTGAGAGGGAGAGATGGAGGGGAGAGAGATGGATAGAGATATGGAGAGGGAGAGATGGAGGGAGAGATGGAGGGAGAGTGATGGATGGAGATATGGAGAGGGAGAGATGGAGGGAGAGATGGAGGGAGAGTGATGGATGGAGATATGGAGAGGGAGAGATGCAGGGAGAGCTAGAAGAAGAGAGATGGATGAAGATATGGAGAGGGAGAGATGCAGGGAGGGAGATAGATGGAGATATGGAGAGGGAGTGACACCATGATGTGCCCATCTTGTTTTCCCAGGATCACAGATGGCCGTTACAAGAGGGAGCCCTTCTTTATTTTCGGAGACTTTAACGTACGGCTGGACGCACAGAGAGTGGTTGAGGTCGGTTTTCCGAAATCCCACGTGGCTTTGGCCAGCACGACCCCTTTCCCTGGAGCCAAACCCTCCCCATGTCCCATCTTGCTGAACCCCAGTCGGTTAGACCATTCCCTGTTCGATCCCAACAGTGGGACAATGCCTTACTGCCTCTGGGGGAACGGGGACATGTGTCAAAGATCCTGAGGCAAGCTGCTGAGATTTCCAGCATTTTCCAACCAGAATCCGGACAAAATAATTCTTTCTCGACTTGATACATTTGCTTTGGTCTGTCCCTTTATATGACACCTCCTTGCGAAACTCTAAATACATTACTTCTACCACATCGCCCCGATCTATCCTCCCTCTCGACTCTGTGAGCCTCCACTCCACATTGGAATAAATAAGAATCTCAAACTCCTTGTGTCTCTGATTCCTGTTCCTCCCTCTCACTCCTCTGCTGTGATATCGCTCCTACAAACAGAGACGTACAGCACGGAAACAGACCCTTCGGCCCAACCCATCCATGCCCACCCAGATATCCCAACCCAATCTAGTCCCACCTGCCATCACCCGGCCCATATCCCTCCAAACCCTTCCTATTCATATCCCCATCCAGATGCCTCTTAAATGTTACAATTGTACCAGCCTCCACCACTTCCTCTGGCAGCTCATTCCATACACGTACCACCCTCTGTGTGAAAAAGTTGCCTCTTTTATATCTTTCTCCTCTCACCCTAAACCTATGCCCCTCTAGTTCTGGGCTCCCCCACCCCAGGGGAAAAGACCATGTCTATTTAACCTATCCATGCCCCTCATGATTTTATAAACCTCTATAAAGTCTCCCCTCAGCCTCTGACACTCCAGGGAAAACAGCCCCGGCCTGTTCAGCCTCTCCCTGTAGCTCAAATCCTCCAACCCTGGCAACATCCTTGTCAATCTTTCCTGAACCCTTTCAAGTTTCACAACATCTTTCCAGTCATTTGACAACAGTGTTTGGGGGGTGGGGGGGGGGGGGGGGGTGGTGAGGTGCGGCACAGTGGCTCAGTGGTTAGCACTGCTGCCTCACGGCACCAGGGTCCTAGGTTTGATTCCAGCCTTGGGTCTATGTGGAGTTTGCACATTCTCCCCGTGTCTGCATGTGTTTCCTCCGGGTGCTCCGGTTTCCTCCCACAGTCCAAAGATGTGCAGGTTAGGGTGGATTGGCCATGCTAAATTACCCATAGTGCTCAGGGATGTGCAGGTTAGGGTGGATTGGCCGTGCTAAATTACCCATAGTGCTCAGGGATGTGCAGGTTAGGGTGGATTGGCCATGCTAAATTACCCATAGTGTTCAGGGATGTGCAGGTTAGGGTAGATTGGCCGTGCTAAATTACCCATAGTGCTCAGGGATGTGCAGGTTAGGGTGGATTGGCCGTGCTAAATTACCCATAGTGTTAGGTGAATTAGAGGGAAATGGGTTACTCTTCAGAGGGTCAGTGTGGACTGGTTGGGCTGAAGGGCCTGTTTCCATGCTGTATGGAATCTAATCTAACATAAACACCGTGATGAAGCATTGAGGGATAGTTTTATGTATGTGGAAACTTCAGAGTGTCTGCTTCTTATAACATGAAATCTTTGTTCTCTGTGTGTGTATGTGTGTGTGTCACAGAGTCTATGCAGCACGGCTTCTGTGGAGACTGTACTGAACAGAGACACAGAGGATGTGAAAAAGGTCATCTTTCAGGAGAGGGACAACGATCACAAGGTATTGGCTTCAGAGACACCCTATGGGGTAACCAAACGCTCAATGCAATCGCTTGCGTTCAAAGGATTAGCTTGAGCCACGAGACACTACCTCACCCTTCCCTGAGGTTGGGAATTCCAAAGATTCTCAGCGGGGAAGAAATAAATTCCTTCCCTGTTTGAAATCACAGGCCTTATTTCCTTCTTAAACTCTCGTTCTCGGTCCTCTCTTCCACCCCCCTCCCGCACCCCTGCCGAGGGGAAACAACCAGGTTTGACTGTGTGCTCACATCATCTAACGATCTACAGGCCTGCTGGATCGCTCGAACCCAGCAGGATGATTGGAAATTGACCCCCAATGCATGCCGACCTACCTCGCCCTGTTGACTGTCCAGTCAAGGATTGTGGTCTGAAGGGGGTGGGGGTTTTGCGTTTTTTTTGCCACGCAACAGGCGCTACGTGAAGGCACACTGTGCGCGAGCGGTGAATGATTCGGCTTCCCTCTTGGCCACGCAGGTGCTGCTGCGGATAGAGTCGAAAACCTTTGATTATTTCGACCAGGATGTCTTCCGCCACAACAACGGGAAAGCGGTAAGTCGGCTCCTGACCTCGCCGCGGCTTCCTCGCGCCACCCTTTCCTTTGGGCCCCGCCAGTAACCGAGCGCCTCTCTTCCAGCTCCTGCAGTTTGACAGGGAGCTGACCACCTTCTTCAATCAGGTCTGCGAACTGGACATCGAGTTCCCTCCCAGGTAAGTGAGTGGGGATCGACGGCGGAGGCAGGTGAGCCCATCGCAGTTGCTCCTCTCCACAACCGATCAGGACACCCGTGCAAGAACGCAAATCCGGCCTGCGTCTCTATGACATTTTCTCTTCCCCTCCAAACTCAGCGCTTATGTGATAACCGCTGTTAACCCAGTCAGTGTTCAGATATAGACAGTGACTCCAACCCACCCCATAATTCCCGCACCTCTCTCTCAAATTGGCTGCTCTGTCTGCCCCCTAGCTGGTGGAGTTTGGAACTGCAGCCCCACCTTTGTGTCCCTTCAGCTGAGGATCTTCTCTCTGGGATGTTCCTCCTGCCCCAGGCGCCGCCGATCACCTTCCCCGCACTTGGCACTTGGTCTCCGGGCGTGGAATTCCCCACGCATTGCGGAGGCAGGCCATTCAGCCCGTCGAAGGGCATCCGTCCCAGGCGTGCTGCCCCTTCCCCTGGATACCACGGGGACGATAGAATCATGGCCAATCCACTCTGACCTGCACAACCTTGGACTCCTGGCGTTCTGAGGCAGCAGCGCTGACCACTGCGCCATCGTAGTGTCAACCTTTATTCAATTCCCGCGCAGTGTGACAGCTGACTGCTTTCTCTTGTTAGCCGTCTCAGACCTCACTACACCCCCCACAGTTCCCAAACCCTTGCTGTCCCTCCACAACAAAAAAATAGTCCCACAAGCAACTCTCTCTCAGAAACGTCCCACCTCTCTCTCTCTCTCTCTTTCTCTCTTACTCTCTCTCTCTCTTTATCTCTCTCACTCTCGTTCCCTCTCTTTCTCTCTCTTTCGCTCTCTCTCTTTCTTGCTCTCTCTCTCTCTTTCTCTCTCTCTTTCTTTCTCTTTTTCTTTCTCTTTATCCCTCTCTCTTTCTCTCTCTCTTTCTTTCTTTCTCTCTCCCTCTTTCTCTCTCTCTCTTTCTCTTTCTCTCTTTCTTTCTCTCTCTCTCTTTCTCTCTCTCTCTCTTTCTCTTTCTCTCTCTCTCTCTCTTTCTCTTTCTCTCTCTCTATTTCTTGCTCTCTCTCTCTCACAGTGAGAACTCGCCCCCAGCTCCCAAGTCCCCAACAGGGCTCCCTCCCCAATGTTCGCCTCCCCCTTGGTCACTTGACGTTTTGTGTCTTTCCCTCCAGTTACCCGTACAGTGAAGTCAACACCGAGGGCACGCAGTACGCCACCACCCGCTGCCCGGCTTGGTGCGACCGCATTCTCATGTCTCCCGGCGCCAAGGAGATTGTCGCCAAGGTAACCACCAATCCCGCAGCTCCACTCTGTCGCCTGGCACTGGTCCGGCGTTGAGGGGCAGGGTTTAGAAGGATAACTGAAACACGTCATTTCGTTGAGGAAGGGGGAACGCGTGGGTGATCGAGGGAGAGGCCCCCGTCCTTCTTAAGAAATGGCCACTGATGGTCAGTGTCCCCTTGATGGGGGGGAGCTGTCATTTTAATAGAGCCCTTTCATTAGTACAGGGAATGCTGGGATAGTGCTACCTCCATTGCCACCTCTTGCAAAGCAGCAAAATCCCCAGGGAAATGGTACTTCAGGTCACACAACTGGGATCTCACCTTGGCGAATCACCTCACCACGTGATAATTCGGGTGTCTAAAGTGTTTCTGATGCTCCAAAGATTGTATTGTCGTCATCAAACCCAGATTAGTCGCAGGTAGATAGGATAGTGAAGGCGGTGTTTGGTATGCTTTCCTTTATTGGTCAGAGTATTGAGTACAGGAGTTGGGAGGTCATGTTGTGGCTGTACAGGACTTTGCTTAGGCCACTGTTGGAATATTGCGTGCGATTCTGGTCTCCTTCCTATCGGAAGGATGTTGTGAAAGGGTTCGGAAAAGATTTACAAGGATGTTGGAGGGTTTGAGCTATAGGGGGAGTTTGAACAGGCTGGGGCTGTTTTCCCTGGAGCGTCGGAGGCCGAGGGGTGACCTTATAGAGGTTTATAAAATCATGAGGGGGCATGGATAGGGTAAATAGACAAGGTTTTTTCCCTGGGGTGGGGGAGTCCAGAACTAGAGGGGCATAGATTTAGGGTGAGAGGGGGAAAGATATAAAAGAGACCTAAAGGGGCAACTTTTTCACACAGAGGGTGGTACGTGTATGGAATGAGCTGCCAGAGGAAGTGGTGGAGGCTGGTACAATTGCAACATTTAAGAGGCATTTGGATGGGGATATGAATAGGAAGGGTTTGGAGGGATATGGGCCGGGCGCTGGCAGGTGGGACTAGTTTGAGTTGGGATATCTGGGTCGGCATGGATGGGTTGGACCGAAGGGTCTGTTTCCGTGCTGTCCATCTCTATGACTCCATGAAGAAATAATTGCGAGGCTGAGAGAGCACAAATTTCGATTCTGATCATCACCATCTTGTCTTGTAGGCAAAGTACGTGTATGACCTGGTGGGGCCGTCGGTCTGTATGGGGGATCATAAGGTAATGTCTGCGAGTCTCAGTCACTTCGAATTTGTCTGGGTCAGGCTCAGGGAGTCAACCCCAGGGCTGGAGGGATCTCATTACCACATTTAAGAGCCTCCGTCAAGGTATCAGAACTCACTCACATCTCCAAACCCGAAATGTGGACCGGCTTTAACACAAACGCTCCCAGGACAGGGACAGCCCGGGGCCTGATATACAGTGTAGCTCCCTGTACACCATCCCCATCAAAGGCTCCCAGGACAGGGACAACAGAGGGTTAGATAAAGAGTAAAGCTCTCCCTACACTGTTCTCCCATCAGACACTCCCAGGACAGGGACAGCACGGGGTTAGATACAGAGTAAAGCTCTCTCTACACTGTCACCCATCAAACACTCCCAGGACAGGGACAGCACGGAGTTAGATACAGAGTAAAGCTCTCTCTACACTGTCCCCCATCAAACACTCCCAGGACAGGGACAGCACAGGGTTAGATACAGAGTAAAGCTGCCTCTACACTGTCCCCATCAAACACTCCCAGGATAGGGACAGCATGGGGTTAGATACAGGATAAAGCTCCCTCTACACTGTCTCCCATCAAACACTCCCAGTACAGGGACAGCACGGAGTTAGATACAGAGTAAATCTCCTCTGACAGCACCCCCTAGAGGTTGAATTCGGTAACAATGAAACTGTGGCCTGTGTGATGTGGCCGGGACAGGGAGGGGCGAGAAACTGAGCTGGCCGTTCCAACCATTGAGCTCGTGGAGATCGGGCCCGTTCTGTGACTCCATGACGTCGTCTGTGAACCACGGTCCGAAATCACACCCCCTCTCTCTGGAGCGAGACACGGACCCGCGAGGTCAGAGGCCAGCGTATTCGGCCGACGCTGGTCATGTAAGTCCTACTAATCTGTGGTCCCCGTCCTCTCTCTCTTGCAGCCCGTCTTCCTGTACTTCAGGACCAGCGATTGGATGGAGACGGTAAGTGCACGTGTGGTGCCAAGTCCAGGATCGTATGCCCTCGGGCACGCCCACTGACCCCTCGCCCAGCTGACCCCGGGCCCACCCCTCCCCATGCCGACCTTGGGCGCCACCTTGATGGGGATTGCGCTGAGTTCCACGCCTCAGCAGCAGCTCTCCCTCCGACTCCCACATCCTCGTTGGCCGGGCACCGGGAGCCTGGCACACAGCTGGGCAGGGCACCCGCTGTTGGCATCGCCCAAACCGTCCGCGCCCTCTCCTCCTGACCGGGAGTCGGTGCCAGTCACGCCCTCCATGGTGGGGGATGGGGAGTGCGGGGGGCTCGGGTGTTTGTTCATGGGTGCTGGGCATCGCTGGCATCTATCGCCCATCCCTTAATCGCCACTCCCCCCCCCCAGATCAACCACACATCGCTGGATACCAGACTGGGGTGTGGTTGTCCATTTCCATAATTCAATATTCGGGTAGAGTTTTCCAGACAGTGAGACTCTGAGAAAAGTCAAATCCGCTATGGCGGGATTTGGACCTGGCTTCGGGGGGTGGGGCAGTGGCCCGGTGATAATCCCGCCAGCCCATTGGCTGCTCAGAGCGAACCAATGTCTGTCCCAATCCAACATGGCGCCCGGTCCCTCCTCACACCCGCTCTCTCTCTCTCTGGGAACAGACACTGAGCGCGGATGTCAACAGTGGTGGGCTGATAATGTCTCATGAGTCTCTCTCTCCCTCTCCCTCCTCACCTGTAGGAGACCTCCGAGACAACATGACTGGGATCCCTCCCTCCACCAGAAGGAGAGAATTGATGCCCCCCCACCCACCCACCCACTCACCGCGGTGGGCCATCGGGATTTGACCCGTCAGGCTTTGAAGCCGACCAACGGACTGTCCGCCATCTTACAGCCCCTGACTCATTCCCCCCCCGCCAACCCCGCACCCCGTTCCCTCCCAATATCTTTGCCCTCTACAACGCTGGATCACGCCAAGAGCTCAACTGGACCGTCATGAGACTGACGTCTCCTGAGTAGCTAGGGCCTCCGACCCTTCTCACCAATGTCCACCTCCCCCACATTCCCCCCAACAAACCACCCACCTCCACGGTCAGAGCTGAAGGCAGCCTGGAACCAGCTCTTACAGTCCCGCTCAGCCTGAATGATGACTCCTTGCTCCCCTCTTTCATTCTTTGCGTTCTCAGTTGAACTCGTTCCTGACCTATTTTTGACCTCTGCCTCTTTCTGCCCCCTCCCTCGTCAGTTGGGAGGATTTCAGTCTTCAGAGCTCCCCTCAGAGTTGGGGGGAGTCATGTTGAGGTTGTACAGGACATTGGTGAGGCTTCGTCTGGAGTACTGCATTGGTTTTTTTTTTTGGCGGCTCTGTTTTGGGAAGGACGTTACGAAACTGGAGAGGGCTCCGAACAGATTTACCAGGAATGGCGGGTCTGAGTTACAAGGAGAATGTCTGGGACGTTTCTCTCTGGAGCGTAAAAAGGGTTACCTTCTAGAAGTGTATAAAATCATGAGGGGTCCAGATCAGGTGAACGGCAGGGGTCTTCCCCCCCAGTTGGTGGGGGGGAGGTGGGATTTCACCTGGGGGGGTGTATTTTGAAGGTGAGAGGGGCAAGATTTAAAAAGGACTTGAGGGGCAATATTTTTTACACGGACGGTCATTTGTATGTGGAATGAACATCCAAGTAGAGGATGGGGATCCAAGTACAATGCTTAAACGGCAGTTGGATAGGTCCATGATTCCGAAAGGTTTGGAGGTTTAGGGGCCAGGAGCAGGCAGGAGGGACTAGTTGAGTTTGGGATTGGGGTCAGCGCGGACGGGATGGGCCGAAGGGTCTGTTTCCCTGCTGTCTGACTCCACGAGGTGCCAAGCAGAGTGTGTTTCACAGGGGAATAGGGAAGCTACTGCGTTGCTGAGGGGTCTGGAGTCACGTGTCGGGCCCAGATCAGGTCAGGGTGGCCAATCTGTCCATCTAAGGGGATATCAGTGACCCAAAGTGAGGGTATCGCACAGGATGCCCTCAATGAACTCGACTGAGGAAGGTATTTTCTTTATCAACAAAAAATCCCCAGGATTGAGCCCTCGCCCGCCATCCCCCAACCCCAAGTCTGTCTCTCACCCAACCTTCTCCCTCCACCCCATGGCCACTCATATGTCGGTGTGCCAACCAATGCCAGTCTAAGCCACCATTTGCCCCCCCGTACCCTTACCCACACCAGGGGCTCATTACGCCCTCCTTGACCTGACTTGTAGTCCATCGTAACCCCCACCCTCTCACCTCGCTGTCACTGGTCTTTATTTTGCCCTTAATGCCAACTCCGCCAGTCGCCATCCAGGAGCCGGGTCAGGGATTCCTTACCCGTGTCCCTCCGCTTCCGAAGCCAAGCTCGGACTGAGGCGTTCCCGTCCTGTCCTCCGAGAAACGGGTGGCATGGAGCGGGAGCTGACGCCAGCCCATTCAGACTGCCCTGCCAACCAACACGCTGGCACCTTAGATTACTTACAGTGTGGAAACAGGCCCTTCGGCCCAACAAGTCCACACCGACCCGCCGAAGTGCAACCCACCCATACCCCTACATATACCCCTTACCTAACACTACGGGGAATTTAGCATGGCCAATTCACCTGACCCGCACATCTTTGGACTGTGGGAGGAAACCGGAGCACCCGGTGGAAACCCACGCAGACACGGGGAGAACGTGCAAACTCCACACAGTCAGTCGCCTGAGGCGGGAATTGAACCCAGGTCCCTGGCGCTGTGAGGCAGCAGTGCTAACCACTGTGCCACCGTGCTGCCCTAAACCTTTAAACCTGCTCTCTTTCTCTCTATAACCTGGCACGTTGCCACTCGTCTGACGTCCATCCATCGCCACCTTCAACGCCCTCAAAAGCCGGGCTTCCTCATCTTCCCGGGTTACGGAATTCCAAAGCCTCTCTGCCCTCCCGTCTGAGATAAGGAGAGTGGATGTGCGCCCAACCGCCTGGATACAATAACAGGGCTGGAGGGGCTGAACGGCCTCCTCCTGTTTCCACACTAAGGACAGTCTGACAGGAGTATGAGACCCACCATCCCACACATCAGGACGATTTTGGAGGGCTCCTTTATTGAGCCTGGTCGCCTAACTGGGTTCATCAAGATTTGCCCACCATCACTTCCTCTCCCCCCACATAGCGTGCCAATCAGAGATTGGCTTTGGAAAGGGAGCAATCAGAGGCTGTTTCTAGTTCAGCGTCCACTGCGGGCCGAATGCCCCCTTTTTATTCCATGTATTTTGTACCATATTGGCTGATTGCTGTTTATATAACCCCACTGTGAGTGCCTCCTGTATTTATATCATCTGTCTGTACATTGTACCCGTCCTGACTTTGTAAAGAACTGTAATAAATTCCAACAAGAACCTGTTGATTTGCAAACAGTTCCTTTTCTGGGAATCACTTCTGTTAAGGTCGACTGAAAAACGCAGTTCAACGTTCCTGAGAAACGTTCCGTCTCTCTCTCTCTCTCGCTCTCTGTATTTCTGTGTGTCTGTGTGTGTGTCTCTGTCCCTTTCTGTCTCACTGCGTGTCTCTGTATCTCTCTGAGTCTCTGTCTCTCTCTCTCTCTCTATGTGTGTGTCTCTCTCTCTATCTCTCACTCTGTGCTCTGCCTTGCTCTCTATGTGTCCCTCTCTCTCTCTCTCTCTCTGTCCCTCTCTGTCTCTCTCTCTCTCTCGGTCTCTCTCTCTGTCCCTCATCCTCTCTGTGTGTGTCTCTCTCTGTATCTCTCTTGCTCTCTCTGTGTCTCTCTCTGTCTCTCTATCTCTGTGTGTCTCTCTCGCTGTCTCTCTCTCTGTCTGTGTCTCCCTCTGTCTGTCTCTCTCTGTGACTCTCTATCTCTGTCTCTCTGTGTCTCTCTGTATCTCTCACTCTCGATGTGTGTCTCTCTCTGTGTCTCTCCCGCTCTGTCTCTCTCTCTCTCCATGCGTCTCTCTCTGTGTATCATCCTCTGTGTGTCTCTCTCTTTGTGTGTCTGTATCGCTCTATGTCTCTCTCTCTCTCTCCCTCTGTCTGTGTGTGTCTCTCGTTGTCTCTATATCTGTGTGTGTCTCTCTCTCTCTGTCTCTCTCTTGCTATTTCTATCTCTCATTGTCTCTCTCTCTCGCTGTCTCTATCTCACTGTGTGTCTCTCTATCTCTGTGTGTGTGTCTCTCTCTGTCACTGTCTCTCTCTCGCTGTCTCTATCTTACTGTGTGTCTCTCTCTATCTCTGTCTCTATCTGTCTGTCTCTCTTGCTATCTCTATCTCTCTCTCTGTATGTCTCTCTCTCTGTGTCTCTCTCTGTGTTTGTCTCTCTCTCTGTCTCTATCTCTCTGTGTCTCTCTCTGTCTCTCTATCTCTGTGTGTCTCTCTCGCTGTCTCTCTCTCTGTCTGTGTCTCCCTCTGTCTGTCTCTCTCTGTGACTCTCTATCTCTGTCTCTCGATCTCTGTCTCTCTGTGTGTGTGTGTCTCTCTCTCTGTCTCTATCTCTGTGTGTGTGTCTCTCTCTCTGTCTCTCTCTATCTATGTCTCTCTCTGTGTGTCTCTCTCCATCTCTCTGTGTCTCTCTCTCTATCTGTGTGTCTCCCTCTGTGTACCTCTGTCTCTATTTGTGTGTGTGTCTCCCTCTGTCTCTCTCTGTTTCTCTGTGTGTCTCCCTCCGTCTCTCTCTCTGTCTCTCTATTTCTGTTTGTGTCTCCCTCTGTCTGTCTGTCTCTATCTCTGTGTGTGCCTCTCTCTCCCACTCTGTGTCATCCTGTCTCTCTCCCTCGCTGTCTCTCCCTCTGTCTGTGTGTGTATGTCTCTGTCTCTTTCTCTCTCACTGTGTGTCGGTGTGTATCTCTCCATGTCTCTGCCTTGTTCTCTATGTGTGTGTCTCTCTCTCTCTCTCTCTCTCTGTCTCCCTCTCTGTGTGTGGCTCTCTCTCTGTCTCTCCTTCTCTCTCTCCCTCCCTCTCTCTCTATCTCCCTCTCTGTCTCTGCTGTAAACTGACTGACCCCACTCTCTGGGACCAATGGACGGCAGTTATTCTGGATGTGGAGCGGGAAGGGCCAGCCCTCACTTTCGGGGCCGAATGGTCTCCGGATTGCCAGGAAGACCCACTGGCGAACTCTGCGGATGCTGTAACCCTGCAGTGTCAGCCCCTGGCCACTGGATGGCAGTGCCTCTCTGTAGTTGGTGCAAATCCCAGTCTGGGTCTCCAGTGTCGAGAGTAGCACTCACCCAGTAGGTCCATCCGACAGAAAGGGCGCTACCGAAATGCAGGTGGCATTGAGCCACCATCTTGAACCGGGTGTGGGTGTAGGGACCCCCCCACACACACAGCGCCCTGAGGGAGGGGGGTCCCAGGATTCTGACCGATATATTTCCAAGTCACGGATGGTGAGGGGCTTGGAGGGGGTACTTGCAGGGAGGGGAGTGGGGTGATGGTGTTCCCATGTACCTGTGGCCCCTGGTCCTTTCAGATGGACAGTCCTGCTCTGCCGGAATGGCCTCGGGGACGTTGCTAACATCTCCCTGCGCCGCGGTTTCCAACGTCCTTCAACGCAGCTCCCGTTGTCCTCCACGTGGGCAAGACCTTCGGCGCCCGGTCTCAGCGACCATCGCCCCCTTGCGTTGACACCCCGTCGTCATTAAGTGTTCCGAGGAGCCCGCGACGAGGCATATTAAGACCCAGCAGCACTTCCCCCTGCCCACCCCCTCACCAATATCGCTGGGACAGCCTGCGGTCTCTATGCCATTTCCACGTCCCTCCACCTGGCCGTCGTCCATCTTGCTGAGGGATGGATGCCTGACTGGGTCTACAATACCTTCCCTTTGTTAACTGGGTCCAGGACTTCCAGGCTGGGGGAGCTCAGTCTGTCCAGATTGGGCATCTGCAGCTCCAACAGCCATCGCACTGAGCAGGGGGTTCCCCCTGCTTCTCCACTCCCCACCATCCCTGCACCCCAGGGCTAACGCACGACCGCGCAACCACGCGGCGCTCGACTCGCGTTGGCCGACCACACGCCCACCGTGGGTCCCATCACCGCGAGCGACGGACAGAGAGGAGGTGGTGCACCGGCCAGACGACCACGGACAAAGACAAAAGGGATGGCCGTTGACTTCAGGAGCGCCCACCCTCCGCTGGACATCGACGGCTCCCCACTGGGGACATCGTGAACAGCACCACGTCTCTTGGCGTATGTCTGGAGGGGGCGGAGGGGGGGGAGAATCTCTCCGGGACCCTCGGCATCATCGCCAAGCAAGCCCCCAGCGGCGTCTCTCTCTGCATTCTGAGGGAAGCCCGTCCTCACCACGTCCTATAGAGAGCTCCCTCCCCTGCATCACTGCCAGGTTCGGGAATTGGCACCATCTCAGATCGGAAGACCCTACGACGGACAGTGAGGACAGCTGAGGGGACCTTCGGGGTCTCTCTCTCTCTCTCCCCCCCTCCGTTACATCCGAAAGGCATTGTGGAAGACCTCACACACACCCCTCACTCAAACCCTTCTCCCTCCTGCCATCCGGCAGAAGGTACCTGAGCATTTGATCTCTCACGGCCAGGCCGTGCAACAGTTTCTTCCCACTAGGGTAGGTATCGGTCCAGTCAAGGATAGTAGTGGGAAGTTGTGCGTGGAGGCGGAGGAGATTGGAGAGACACTAAATCAATACTTTTCGTCAGTATTCGCTCAGGAACAGGACACTATTGCCGATGTGAATATTGAGTCACAAGTGATTAGAATGGATGGCATTGAGGTATGTAGGGAAGAGGTCTGGGGAATACTGGAAAGGATGGAAATAGATAAGTCCCCTGGGCCTGATGGCATTTTTCCTAGGATCCTCTGGGAAGCTAGGGAGGAGATAGCAGAGCCATTGGCCTTGATTTTTATGTCGTCATTGTGTATGGGAATAGTGCCAGAAGACTGGAGGATAGCGAATGTGGTTCCCTTGTTCAAGAAGGGGAGTAGGGATAGCCCGAGTAACTATAGGCCAGTGAGTCTCACTTCTGTTGTGGGCAAAGTCTTAGAGAGAATTGTAAGGGATAGGATTTATGAACATCTGGATAGGAATAATGTGATCAAGGATAGTCAGCATGGTTTTGTGAAGGGCAGGTCGTGCCTCACAAACCTTATTGAGTTCTTTGAGAAGGTGACTAAGGAGGTGGACGAGGGTAAAGCAGTAGATGTGGTGTATATGGATTTTAGCAAGGCGTTCAATAAGGTTCCCCATGGTAGGCTAATGCAAAAACTACGGAGGTATGGCATTGAGGGTGCATTAGAGGTTTGGATCAGGAATTGGCTGGCTGGAAGGAGACAGAGGGTAGTAGTTGATGGAATAGGTTCATCTTGGAGTGCAGTTACTAGCGGTGTTCCACAAGGATCTGTTTTGGGACCGTTGCTGTTTGTCATCTTTATAAATGACCTGGAGGAGGGGCTAGAAGGTTGGGTGAGCAAGTTTGCAGATGACACGAAAGTCGGCGGAGTTGTGGACAGCGAAGAAGGATGTGGCAGGTTACAGTGGGATATAGATAAGCTGCAGAGCTGGGCAGAAAGGTGGCAAATGGAGTTCAATGTAGCTAAGTGTGAAGTGATTCACTTTGGTAGGAGTAACAAGAAGATGGGGTACTGGGCTAATGGTAGGCTACTTGGTAGTGTGGATGAGCAGAGGGATCTTGGTGTCCATGTACACAGATCTCTGAAAGTTGCCACCCAGGTAAATAGTGCTGTGAGGAAGGCATATGGCGTACTGGCTTTTATTGGTAGAGGAATTGAGTTCCAGAGTCCTGAGGTCATGTTGCAGTTGTATAAGACTCTGGTGCGGCCGCATCTGGAGTATTGTGTGCAGTTTTGGTCATCATCCTATAGGAAGGATGTGGAGGCACTGGAACGAGTGCAGAGGAGGTTTACCAGGATGTTGCCTGGTGTGGTAGGAAGATCGTATGAGGAAAGGCTGAGGCACTTGGGGCTGTTCTCATTGGAGAAAAGAAGGTTTAGGGGTGACTTGATAGAGGTGTACAAGATGATTAGGGGTTTAGATAGGGTTGACCATGAGAACCTTTTTCCATGTATGGAGTCAGCTGTTACGAGGGGGCATAGCTTTAAATTAAGGGGTGGTAGGTATAGGACAGATGTTAGGGGTAGATTCTTTACTCAGCGGGTTGTGAGCTCATGGAATGCCCTGCCAGTAACAGTGGTGGACTCTCCCTCTTTATGATCATTTAAACGGGCATTGGATAGGCATAAGGAGGTTATTGGGCTAGATTAGGTTAGGTAGGCTTCGGTCGGCGCAACATCGAGGGCCGAAGGGCCTGTACTGCGCTGTATTTTTCTATGTTCTATGTTCTAAGCCATCAGGCTCCTTAACACGGTATGATTGGACTGTTTCCCACCTGAGATTCATTGCACGCCTTTGAATTGCTGCGGGAACACGGTCTACGAATTATCATTCTTTTATTACACTGCAATTTGCACGTTTTGCACTCCTTATGTCACTTTAGGCTGAGTGCGTTAGTTTGTGCTGTCCAAGTAGCTCCCTGGAGGAACACTGCCTCGTTTCTCTACTGTATCGGCTGTATTTGTTGGAAATGACAAACAAAAAAGCTAATCCTGATGCCTGGAAGTGGCCGTGGGGTTTGGAGGGTGCTGCCTGAGGAGCCTGGGGGAGTTGCTGCAGTGCGTCTTGTAGATGGTACCCACTGCTGCTACTGAGCGTCGGGGGGTGGAGGGAGTGGGGGGTTTGTGGGTGTGGGGACAATCGAGCGGGGGGGCTGCTTTGTTCCTGGATGGTGTCAAACTTCTCGAGTGTTGTTGGAGCTGCCCCCCCCCCAATCCAGGGCAAGTGGGGAGTATTCCCTCACACACCCTCCTGACTTGGGCCTTGTCGATGGTGGGATCAGGCTTTGGGGGGAGTCAGGAGGGGAGTTACTCGCTGCAGGATTCCCAGCCTCTGAGCTGCTCTTGTAGCTGTTGTGTTTATATGGGGCTGGTCCAGTTCAGTTTCTGGTCAATGGTAACCCCCAGGATGTTGTTAGTGCGGGGGATGGTAACGCCATTGAACGTCAAGGGGGGCGATGGTTAGATTCTCTCTTGTTAGAGACGGTAACCCCCAGGATGTTGATAGTGGGGGGATGCAGTGACGATAGCACCATTGAACGTCAAGGCGGTGATGGTTAGAGTTTCTCTCTCGTTGGAGACAGCCGTTGCTTGGCATTTGTCTGGCGCCAGTCCCGTTCTTGCCCACATCCTCCGAAGGTGAGTCCCGTTGTGATGGAAACAAGGGGCACAGATACCTCCTCCGACACCTTCTCAGTCCGGGGGGGGGGGGGAGGGGGCGTTTTGGCCAGATTGAGGGCTGCTCCAGTCGCCTGGGAGTGGGGAATGTCCCTTTCAGTTTCACCCCCACCACCCCCGTGAAAACCCCTCGATTAAACCATGAGTCAACTCGAGGTAACCTGGAAGGAGAGGGGGTGGGGGAGGGGGGCAGGTGGGGGCATCTGCTCCCTTATGTCCTGAGAGATTTCAGTGCAGTCTGTTCGAACTGTGCTGTGTGCGTGTGTGTGTCCCAGGGATTCCAGCTGAAAAGGGTGTGACTTTGCAGTTTTGCAGTTGGACGAGGGAAGAGATCTGGCCGGGAGCCACTGATTTGGCAATAGCTGTGGGCATTGTTTCAATGGGAACTTCATTCATCAGCTGCTATGTGGGAGGGGAGGAGGAGAGAGGGAGGGAGGGAGGGAGGCAGCCCTATGGAGGACAGGAGCGACTGAGAATATCTCCTGAACAACATGCCCGACAGGAACACGTCCGTGGAGAACAAGCTGTGATGGAAAATCGACTGAAAGGGGACCAGACCATGTCTCACTGGCTTCCTACTAAAGGCCAGCGATACGGGGTGGGTGAGTGCGACTCATGTTTTCAATTCAACTTTCTCTCTCTCTCTCTCTCTCTCTCTCTCCCCGGATTGGGTTGCCAGGGTGAAAGCATGACACTGTGAAAACTTTGTACAGTGGATGAAGCAAAACTCAGTGCACTTTCTCTCTCTCTCTCTCCCTCCCTCCTGCTCACCCTCTTCCCCTCACTCTCTCTCCCTTCTCCTTTACTCTCTTTCTCACCCACTTTCCCTCACTCTCTAATTCCCTCATTCTCTCGCTCTATCACTCACTCTCTCACTCTTTCCCTCTCTCACACACTCTCTCACTCTCTTACCCTCTCTCACTCACTCTCTCACACTTTCTCTCTATCACTGACTCTCTCTCACTTTCCCTCTCTCACACACTCTCTCACTCTATCACTCACTCTCTTACCCTCTCTCACTTTCTCTCACTCTATCACTGACTCTCTCTCTCTTTCCCTCACACTCTCTCTCTCTCACTCTATCACTGTCTCTCTCTCTCTTTATCACTGTCTCTCACTCTTTCCCTCACTCTCTCTCTCTCACTCTATCACTGTCTCTCTCTCTCTCTCTTTCCCTCACTCTCTCTCTATCACTGACTCTCTCTCTCTTTATCACCGTCTCTCACTCTTTCCCTCACTCTCTCTCTCTCACTTTATCACTGTCTCTCTCTCTCTGAGTTTCTGGAGAGTTAGAGGGAGGTCTCATTCCGAAAGGACCTTACCTCCCACCCCCTGTCACCACAGCATGGGAGATGCACCCCGCCAGCTCCTTCACCGGGCGGATAGCTGCATTGCTGTAGCGCCCTTTCTCCTTTTCACGCCAGAACACACGCTCTCCGTCAGACAGCGAGGGGTGAGAGGAGAGAAAGGAGAGGAGGCTGCTGGGGATCTGCAAATGGGTAGGGAGAGAGGGAGAGGGAGGGAGAGAGAGGGAGAGGGAGGGAGAGAGGGAGAGGGAGGAAGGGAGTTGAGTGAGGGAGAGAGAGAGGGTGGAAGG
>NC_083448.1:5286118-5308747 GCF_020745735.1 Hemiscyllium ocellatum | reverse complement strand
CCTCTTTTCTCCCTCCTTCCCTCCCTCCTCCTCCCTCCTCTCCCTCCCTCTTCTCTCCCTCCCTCCCTCCCTGTAGTATTTTCTGTGCATTGCCAGGGTCTGGGTTTGGAACTGCAGGGCATTGAGTTGTATCCCTGGACTTGAACCCAAGGGTGGGGGGCGCTGAGGGTTAGGGGTAAGAGGTTAAAGGTTGGCACACTGACTTCCCAGAGGGCGCCCTGGGTCGGCCTGGCTTGTGTGCCCTTTACAGTCAGGGGACCCCCCCCAAATGACTCATACCTGCCCTCTCCCCGAATACATACCCTCCCCACGCACACCCAACAACCCAGGGTGGCGGGTGTGGGGGGCAGTCTGGAACGGGCGATGCATGCTGTCCCGGGGTGGTCTGAGGGTGGCATTGGGGTATTAGCACCGTGGCACAGTTGGGGAGAGAGGGGTCATGGGCATCCCTGTGGCGGGGGGGGGGATGGGGGTGGGGGTGGGCGTCAATGTCAGAGAGCGTTTGTGTTGAGCAGGGGGAGGGAGAGTGCCTCTCAGTCCATGTGACTCCCGTCCCCGCCACCGTGGAAGAGGGGCGACGTCATGCCCGTCTCTCGGGTACAAGGCCGGGGGAGGGGGGCGGGCCATGAAGAGCTGGCTGTGGGGGGTGGGTGGGGAGGGGGCCGGGGTGAGGGAGGGTGGGTGGGGAGGGGGCCGGGGTGAGGGAAGGTGGGCGGTCGGGCCTAACGCTTCGACCTGAGCCTGAGGAGGAACTTGGGGGAAACGTGGATATCGGAAATCTCCGGCCCGGAGGTCGCGGGGTTGTGGGAGGGGGCCGGGCGCGTTCCGGCAGGGGATAGATTCCAGGCCGGAATATCGCCCGGGGGAGCGCGCAAACGAGGGGGGAGCCACCGTTTGAGGGTCGGTGACAGGAGGGCAGGCTAGGTTGGAGGGGCTGAACGGCCACTCAGCCGGCTGGAAGCTTACGCGGGAGGAGGCCTTTCCGCCCGTCAGTTCGCTGCTTTGTTACCAGGTCCGTCCTTGGTCTCTCTCTCTCTCTCTCTGCACCGCAGTCTCTCTCTCTCTCTCTCTTTCTGTTTGTAGGAGACCCCCTTGCTCCACTTCCATGAGTTGAGTGGGTCGGGGCCTGTTACTCATTTCGAGGCGACCTTATTGAAACAGACAAGATTCCGAGAGGGACTTGACAGGGGGGAGATGTGGAGAGGGTAGGCGCCGTGCTAATGCACCTCCGCTTTCGCTCTCGAGCAGGAGAGGGAGGTGAGCCCCCTGACACCCGCGACCCTTCACCCCCACCGTCTGACCCCCCTCCCACGAGCCCGTGAAACCATTCCCATTTTCCCATCCTCCTGAAAACGTTCCCATTTTCCCATCCTCCCTACTTCAGAGGGGTGGGGGAAGGACGAGGCAATCATTTGACCATCACACCTGGGGGGGGGTGAAAGGTCAGGGGTGAAAAGTCAGCAGTCCAACGCCAACAGCCCTATGGAAAACAGTTGCCCGCAATTTGTGTTTGGCATCGATTCCCAGGCCGCATCTGGCTCTCCAAACACACGGGGGTTAATCCTTGCAGGATTAAACTGTGGGCAAGGTTGCTCCTTCTCCTTTTCCCGTTTGGTGGGTGGGGGGGTTAGGATTCTGGCAAAGCAGGCCGCGGGGGGAACGACACAATGTTGGCCTTTAGGCCTCAGGCCCCAGTCCGGGCCTCGTTGCCACGCCAACCAGCCACTCCTCTAGAAGGCCTGATCGGGCCCAGTGGGCCCTGTGGGAGGAGTCACCGTTTCCAGGGAGACCTGCTGTGAGATGGGACCCAGGATGCAGTAGGTGACAATATTTTTAAATTTAAATCCTTTTGTCCTCAGACCTTGGGGAGGGGAGGGGAGGGGCCTGAATGTCCAGCCTGGGTGAGGCCCTGACCACGCTGGCCTCAAACTCCAGGCCCGGAACCGCCCTCCCTGAGCCACGTCAACGAAGAGGCCATGTCTCCCATTCTGTCGCCTGGGGAGAGCGCGTTGACCGCAAATTGGTTCCCGCTTCCATGAAAGGGTCCATTAGCTGTGTGGTACCCAGGCATCACACATGGGTATTGGTTAAAGGCGGAAATAAGATTTGCACGGTGAATAGGATCAAAATGGCCTCCATGTGCGCCCTCTGGCGGATACCCCCCACGTCTCAGACCCCACCATCCCCTCCCTGGCTCCTTTCCAATTGCAGGTTAACTCCGGTCCAGCTCGGGGTCCAGTGTAACCTAGTTCATGTGGCTGACGCCATGGCAACCATTTAAACATGGCCACCTGCAGCCAGAGTACAGAATTGGCCTCAGAAAGCAGCTGGACGAATCGGTGCCATCCTACGAAACAGGCTCCTGGATCTTTCTCATTGTGTGACAGCCTGACCGATTCCCCCACCACACCCTATCTCGGTATCTATCCCTGTCAGACTGCCGTCCCCTATTCCCCATTTCCCCAGTCTCTCAATCCCTCCAATCCCACACTCCAGTTTAGCCCCACACATCAGTGTCTGCAGCTTGCTCTCTCGAACTTTCTGTCTGCTGCCTGTCTGTCTGTCTCTCTCTCTCTATTTGTCTCTCCCTCTCTCTCTGTCTGCCTCTGTCTCTCTCTCCCTCTGTCTGTCTGTCTCTGTCTCTGTCTAACTCTGTCTCTGTCTCTCTCTCTCTCTCTGTATCTAATTCTCTGTCTCTCTCTAACTCTCTCTGTCTGTCTGTCTGTCTCTCTCTCTCTCTCCCTAACTCTGTCAGCCTCTCTCGCTCTGTCTAACTCTCTGTCTCTCTCTCTCTTTGTATCTCACTGACTCTCGCTCTCTCTAACTCTCTCCTGTCTCTCTCTGTATCTAACTGTCTCTCTCTCTCTAACTCTCTCTGTCTCTCTCTCTCTGTAACTCTCTCTGTCTCTCTCTCTCTGTATCTAACTCTCTGTCTCTCTCTCTCTCTAACTCTCTCTGTCTAACCTCTCTCTGTCTCTCTCTCTGTATCTAACTGTCTCTCTCTCTAACTCTCTCTGTCTCTCTCTCTCTCTAACTCTGTTAGTCTCTCTGTCTAAGTCTCTCTGTCTCTTTCTCTCTCTCTCTGTCTCTCTCTCTCTGTATCTAACTCTCTGTCTCTCTCTCTCTCTCTCTTACTCTCTCTCTCTGTGTAACTCTCTGTCTCTCTCTCTCTGTATCTAGCTCTGTCTCTCTAACTCTCTCTGTCTCTCTCGAACTCTGTTAGTCTCTCTGTCTAAGTCTCCCTGTCTCTCTCTAACTCTCTCTGTCTCTCTCTCTCTGTCTGACTCTCTGTATCTAACTCTCTGTCTGTCTCTCTCTCTCTAACTCTCTCTGTCTGTCTGTCTGTCTCTCTCTCTCCCTAACTCTGTCAGCCTCTCTCGCTCTGTCTCTCTGTCTCTCTCTCTCTTTGTATCTCACTGTCTCTCGCTCTCTCTAACTCTCTCCTGTCTCTCTCTGTATCTAACTGTCTCTCTCTCTCTAACTCTCTCTGTCTCTCTCTCTGTAACTCTCTCTGTCTCTCTCTCTCTCTCTCTCTGTATCTAACTCTCTGTCTCTCTCTCTAACTCTCTCTCTCTGTCTAACTCTCTCTGTCTCTCTCTCTGTATCTAACTGTCTCTCTCTCTAACTCTCTCTGTCTCTCTCTCTCTAACTCTGTTAGTCTCTCTGTCTAAGTCTCTCTGTCTCTTTCTCTCTCTCTCTGTCTCTCTCTCTCTCTCTGTATCTAACTCTCTGTCTCTCTCTCTCTCTCTCTTACTCTCTCTCTCTGTGTAACTCTCTCTGTCTCTCTCTCTGTATCTAGCTCTGTCTCTCTAACTCTCTCTGTCTCTCTTGAACTCTGTTAGTCTCTCTGTCTAAGTCTCCCTGTCTCTCTCTAACTCTCTCTGTCTCTCTCTCTCTGTCTCACTCTCTGTATCTAACTCTCTGTCTGTCTCTCTCTCTCTCTAATTCTCTCTGTCTGTCTGTCTCGAACTCTGTTAGTCTCTCTGTCTAAGTCTCCCTGTCTCTCTCTAACTCTCTCTGTCTCTCTCTCTCTGTCTCACTCTCTGTATCTAACTCTCTGTCTGTCTGTCTCTCTCTCTAACTCTCTCTCCCTCTCTCTGTATCTAACTCTGTCTCTCTCTAACTCTGTTAGTCTCTCTGTCTAAGTCTCCCTGTCTCTTTTTTTCTAACTCTCTGTCTCTCTCTCTCCCTTCATCACTCTCTCGCCCTCCCTTCGACTCTCTCTCCGTCTCTCTCCCTCCTGCTATCTCTGTCTGCTCCTCTTGCCCTCCTCCTTCTCTCTCTGTCTTTCCCCCTCCCTTCAACTCTCTCTGCCCCTCTCTCTGTTTCCGTCTGTCCCTCTATCTCTCTCTCCTGCGCTCTCTCACTCTCTCTCTGCCCCCGCGCAATCCTTCGCTCTTTCTCAGACTCTCTCTCCCCCTCACAGTCTCTCGGTCTCCCACGATCTCTCCTTCCTCCCTCTCTCTCTCCCCTCCCCCCCCCAACCCCTTCTCTCTGTCCCTCCCTCCCCCTCCCTAAACCGCTGACACAGATTGCATGGTCCTGTTTACCATGTGGTTCACAGACTGTCCCCCACCCCAGACCCTCAGCTCAAGGTTACAGTGTGATGTTTGTATACAGAAAGATGATAAGGACCCTGGTGTTCAGGAGGACAATGGTAAACACGACCCAGGATGGGGCAGGGAGGCAGGAGGCTGTGCTGTCTGTGTTGACAGAACACTGAGCACAAAGGCTCCACAGTTATCTATTCATCCCACAGCATTCTCTACTGTCAGCAGAGTCAGGCCTGTGTGTTTACAACAGCAGGGATTCCACACCGGATATTTCACTGTTAGAATCACCCCGTATTTACTGCAGAACTGACCCTCTGACAGTGCGGCCCTCACTCAGTACTGACCCTCCGACAGTGCGGCATTCCCTCAGCACTGACCCTCTGACAGTGCGGCACTCCCTCAGTACTGACCCTCCGACAGTGTGGCACTCTCTCAGTACTGACCCTCTGACAGTGCGGCACTCCCTCAGTACTGACCCTCCGACAGTGCGGCACTCCCTCAGCACTGACCCTCTGACAGTGCAGCACTCCCTCAGTACTGACCCTCTGACAGTGCGGCACTCCCTCAGTACTGACCCTCTGACAGTTGGGCACTCCCTCAGCACTGACCCTCCAACAGTGCGGCCCTCCCTCAGTACCGTTTCTCTGACAGTGCGGCCCTCCCTCAGTACCGTCTCTGACAGTGCGGCCCTCCCTCAGTACCGTCTCTGACAGTGCGGCCCTCCCTCAGTACCGTCTCTCTGACAGTACGGCCCTCCCTCAGTACTGTCTCTCTGACAGTACGGCCCTCCCTCAGTACCGTCTCTCTGACAGTGCGGCCCTCCCTCAGTACCGTCTCTCTGACAGTGCGGCCCTCCCTCAGTACCGTCTCTCTGACAGTGCGGCCCTCCCTCAGTACCGTCTCTCTGACAGTACGGCCCTCCCTCAGTACCGTCTCTCTGACAGTGCGGCCCTCCCTCAGTACCGTCTCTGACAGTGCGGCCCTCCCTCAGTACCGTCTCTCTGACAGTGCGGCCCTCCCTCAGTACCGTCTCTCTGACAGTGCGGCCCTCCCTCAGTACCCTCTCTGACAGTGCGGCCCTCCCTCAGTACCGTCTCTGACAGTGCGGCCCTCCCTCAGTACCGTCTCTCTGACAGTGCGGCCCTCCCTCAGTACCGTCTCTCTGACAGTGCGGCCCTCCCTCAGTACTGTCTCTGACAGTGCGGCCCTCCCTCAGTACCATCTCTCTGACAGTGCGGCCCTCCCTCAGTACCGTCTCTGACAGTGCGGCCCTCCCTCAGTACCCTCTCTGACAGTGCGGCCCTCCCTCAGTACCCTCTCTGACAGTGCGGCCCTCCCTCAGTACCGTCTCTGACAGTGCGGCCCTCCCTCAGTACCGTCTCTCTGACAGTGCGGCCCTCCCTCAGTACCGTCTCTCTGACAGTACGGCCCTCCCTCAGTACCGTCTCTGACAGTGCGGCCCTCCCTCAGTACCGTCTCTCTGACAGTGCGGCCCTCCCTCAGTACCGTCTCTCTGACAGTACGGCCCTCCCTCAGTACCGTCTCTCTGACAGTGCGGCCCTCCCTCAGTACCGTCTCTGACAGTGCGGCCCTCCCTCAGTACCGTCTCTGACAGTGCAGCCCTCCCTCAGTACCGTCTCTGACAGTGCGGCCCTCCCTCAGTACCCTCTCTGACAGTGCGGCCCTCCCTCAGTACCGTCTCTGACAGTGCAGCCCTCCCTCAGTACCGTCTCTGACAGTGCGGCCCTCCCTCAGTACCATCTCTCTGACAGTGCGGCCCTCCCTCAGTACCGTCTCTGACAGTGCGGCCCTCCCTCAGTACCCTCTCTGACAGTGCGGCCCTCCCTCAGTACCCTCTCTGACAGTGCGGCCCTCCCTCAGTACCGTCTCTGACAGTGCGGCCCTCCCTCAGTACCGTCTCTCTGACAGTGCGGCCCTCCCTCAGTACCGTCTCTCTGACAGTACGGCCCTCCCTCAGTACCGTCTCTGACAGTGCGGCCCTCCCTCAGTACCGTCTCTCTGACAGTGCGGCCCTCCCTCAGTACCGTCTCTCTGACAGTACGGCCCTCCCTCAGTACCGTCTCTCTGACAGTGCGGCCCTCCCTCAGTACCGTCTCTGACAGTGCGGCCCTCCCTCAGTACCGTCTCTGACAGTGCAGCCCTCCCTCAGTACCGTCTCTGACAGTGCGGCCCTCCCTCAGTACCGTCTCTGACAGTGCGGCCCTCCCTCAGTACCGTCTCTGACAGTGCAGCCCTCCCTCAGTACCGTCTCTGACAGTGCGGCCCTCCCTCAGTACCCTCTCTGACAGTGCGGCCCTCCCTCAGTACCGTCTCTGACAGTGCGGCCCTCCCTCAGTACCGTCTCTGACAGTGCGGCCCTCCCTCAGTACCGTCTCTGACAGTGCGGCCCTCCCTCAGTACCGTCTCTGACAGTGCGGCCCTCCCTCAGTACCCTCTCTGACAGTGCGGCCCTCCCTCAGTACCGTCTCTGACAGTGCGGCCCTCCCTCAGTACCGTCTTTGACAGTGCAGCCCTCCCTCAGTACCGTCTCTGACAGTGTGGCCCTCCCTCAGTACCACCTAACCCTGTCACTACTGGCCCTGGTGCTGAATATCGCCACGTTGGCCGGTCCTGTCTCACATTACTGTTTGAACTTGCTGGTCTTGTGAACCTTTCTGAAGGCACTCTCCCTGAACAAAGCTCCCTCTCTCTCTCTCTCTCTCTCAACCTCCCTAGTCTCCTGTCTCTGCTCCACCTCATAGTTTCCAACTCCCCTTTCCTCAGAATCACCCTCTCCTCCATTGGCTAGCTCTCCCCTTCGACCCCCTCCCTCACTCCCTCTCTGTCGCAGAAATATACTCATGGCTTTAACACCAACCCTTTGGCAACAGTGTTTCTGAGCTTTGGTTTGAATGTCATTTCCACAGACAAGACTCTGTAAGGAGGTCACTCTCAAGGCTTTGGCCTCCATCTTAGTTTTAGTCAGACTGTGCCTCATCATTGGGTCCTGGGGAGAGTTGCTGAACAAAGAGCCCTTGGAGTGCAGGTTCATAGCTCCTTGAAAGTGGAGTCGCAGGTAGATAGGATAGTGAAGGCGGCGTTTGATATGCTTTCCTTTATTGGTCAGAGTATTGAGTACAAGAGTTGGGAGGTCATGTTGCGGCTGTACAGGACATCAGTTAGGCTATTTTTGCAATATTGCATGCAATTCTGGTCTCCTTCCTATCGGAAAGATGTTGTGAAAGCGAGTTTAGAGAAGATTTGTAGCTCAGGTTGAGTAGGTTGGCTCGCTGAGCTGGCAGGTTCATTTTCAGACGTTTTGTCACCATACTAGGTAACATCTTCAGTGGGCCTCAGGCGAAGCACTGCTGATAATTCCTGCCTTCTGTTTATATGTTTGTGTTTCTTTGGGTTGGTGATGTCATTTCCTGTGGTGAAGTCACTTCCTGTTCCTTTTCTCAGGGGGTGGTAGATGGGAGTCCAACTCGATGTGTTTGTTGATCGAGTTCCGGTTGGAATGCCATGCTTCTAGGAATTCTCGTGCGTGTCTCTGCTTGGCTTGTCCCGGGATGGATGTGTTGTCCCAGTCGAAATGGTGTCCTTCCTCATCCGTATGTGAGGATACTAGTGAGAGAGGTTCAGGTCGTATGGTGGCTAGTTGGTGTTCAGGTATCCTGGTGGCTAGTTTTCTGCCTGTGTGTCCAATGTAATGTTTGTTACAGTCCTTGCTCAGTATTTTGTAAATGACATTTAGCTTTCGATGTCCGTATAGGGTCTTTCAAGTTCATTAGCTGTTGTTTTAGTGTGTTGGTGGGCTGACCAAGGGGTCTGAGTCGTCTGGCAGTCATTTCCGAGATGTCTTTGATGTAGGCTAAGGCTCCTGGACGCAGCTTGTCTGCTTATTGGGTTTGTTGCTGAGAAATCTGTGTTCATTGGGTACCCATTCGTTTATCGTATACACGGAATAGGTGATTTTCCTCTGCTCTGCGTAGTTCTGCTGTGCTGCAGTGTGTGATGGCTCGTGGAATAATATTCTGATGTTTGTGGGTGTTGGGGTGATTGCTTCTGTAGTTCAGTACCCGGTCCGTATGTGTTGTTTTCCTGTAGATGCTGGTTTGAAGTTACCCATGACATCGAGGAATGGCAGTTTGTTGAGTTTTTTTTGCCTCCTCTTTAGTGAATTTTATGCCAGGAAGGGTATTATTGATGGTCTTGAAGGTTTCTGTGCTGTCCCTCTCTGCGAGTGACCATTCACTGAGCTGCGGTGATTTATGGCAGAACGCTTTCGGTTTGTCGGACACTCACCTTCCGTCCTGTTTCATTCTTTGGCAAGATCACGGTTTGGTCAAGTCGCCTGCTCATCAGGACCCCGTGCAAGAGTGCCCTGTTTAGAAAGGGGGAACACCGGTATTCGCTGCGAGGGGCAGAGGGTGCTGATTGGTTGGCAAGCCGACTCTGATTAGCCAATGTGGTGCCACGCTGAAGGCGGGAGAGGAGTGGCACCCTCCACTCAAAACCCGAACGTGGACGGTGTAGAGGGAGCTTTACTCTGTATCTAACCCCGTGCTGTCTCTGTCCTGGGAGTGTGTGATAGGGGACAGTGTAGAGAGAGCTTAACTCTGTATCTAACCCCGTGCTGTCTCTGTCCTGGGAGTGTTTGATGGGGACAGTGTAGAGGGAGCTTAACTCTGTATCTAACCCTGTGCTGTCCCTGTCCTGGGAGCGTGTGATAGGGGACAGTGTAGAGAGAGCTTTACTCTGTATCTAACCCTGTGCTGTCTCTGTCCTGGGAGTGTTTGATGGGGGACAGTGTAGAGAGAGCTTTACTCTGTATCTAACCCCGTGCTGTCTCTGTCCTGGGAGTGTTTGATGGGGACAGTGTAGAGGGAGCTTAACTCTGTATCTAACCCTGTGCTGTCCCTGTCCTGGGAGTGTGTGATGATGGGACAGTGTAGAGAGAGCTTTACTCTGTATCTAACCCGTGCTGCCTCTGTCCTGGTAGTGTGAGATGATGGGACAGTGTAGAGAGAGCTTTACTCTGTATCTAACCCGTGCTGCCTCTGTCCTGGTAGTGTGAGATGATGGGACAGTGTAGAGAGAGCTTTACTCTGTATCTAACCCTGTGCTGTCCCTGTCCGGGAGTGTTTGATGGGGGACAGTGTAGAGAGAGCTTTACTCTATATCTAATCCCGTGCTGTCCCTGTCCTGGGAGTGTTTGATGGGGGACAGTGTAGAGGCAGCTTTACTCTGTATCTAACCCCGTGCTGTCCCTGTCCTGGGAGTGTTTGATGGGGACAGTGTAGAGAGACCTTTACTCTGTATCTAACCCCGTGCTGTCCCTGTCCTGGGAAGTGTTTGATGGGGGGACAGTGTAGAGAGAGCTTTCCTCAGTATCTAACCCGGTGCATTCCGTGCTCTGGGAGTGGTTAGTCTGAGTGAACATTTGTCTGAATCCTGGATCAGAAATGGGTTGGAATATGAGTCTGCTCCCACTCTAATGGGAGTGTGGCTGTGACAGCTCCACCCAGTAAAACATGCAGCAGTGGGATTTCTCGAACTGTACACAGTCTTTGCAAGGCTGGGTGGGGACCACTGTTGGTGTAATGAGACGACTGATATTCCAATTAGCCGCAGACATTAAGTGTTGCTTTGGGGGGGAACTCCTATCATTGGCATGAGGTAGCTTTCAAGTTGGACTCTCACACACTGTCTCACACACTCTCACTCTTACACACACTCTCTCTCCCTCACACACACTCTCTCTCACACACGCACTCTCTCCCTCACTTACACTCTCTCTCACACACGCTCTCTCTCCCTCACACACACTCTCTCTCACACACGCACACTCTCTCACACACACTCTCTCACACACGCACACTCTCATTCACACACACACTCTCTCACATACACACTCTCTCACATACACACTCTGTCCCTCACGTACACTCTCTCACACACGCTCTCTCTCCCTCACGCACACTCTCTCTCTCACACACGCACTCTCTCTCTCACACACGCACTCCATCACATACACTCTCTCTCTCAAACACGCACACACACTCTCACACATGCACACTCTCTCACTCACACACGCTCTCTCTCACACACTCTCTCTTACACATGCACACTCTCTCACACACACTCTCTCACACACGCTCTCTCTCACTCACACACTCTCTCACACACACACTCTCTCTCACACACTCTCTCTTACACACACACACTCTCTTACACATGCACACTCTCTCACACATGCTCTCTCTCACTCACACACACTCTCTCACACACACACTCTCTCACACACACACACTCTCTCACACACACTCTCATTCACACACACACTCTCACACACACACACTCTCACACACACACACTCTCACACACACACTCTCTCACACATGCTCTCTCTCACTCACACACACTCTCTCACACACACTCTCTCACACACTCTCTCTTACACACGCACACTCACACACACACTCTCTTACACACACACTCACACACACACACACTCTCACACACACACACACACTCTCTCACACACACTCTCTCACACACTCTCTCTTACACACGCACACTCACACACACACTCTCTTACACACACACACACTCTCACACACACACACACTCTCACACACACACACACTCTCTCACACACACACTCTCTCACACACACACTCTCTCACACATGCACAATCTCTCACTCACACACACTCTCTCTCTCACACACTCTCTCACACATGCTCTCTCTCACTCACACACGCTCTCTCACTCACACACTCTCTCTTACACACGCACACTCTTTCACACATGCACACTCTCTCACACACGCTCTCTCTCACACACACAATCTCTCTCTCTCTCACACTCTCTCTTACACACACACACTCTCTCACACACGTTCTCTCTCACTCACACACACACTCTCTCACACACGCAGTCTCTCACACATGCTCTCTCTCACTCACACACACTCTCTCTTACACACGCACACTCTCTCACACACGCACTCTCTCACACACGCACTCTCTCACACACGCACACTCTCTCTCACACACACACTCTCACTCACACACACACTCTCACTCACACACACAATCTCTTACACACTCTCTCTCACACAAACTCTCTTATACACACACTCTCTCTTACACACACACTCTCTCTCACACACACTCTCTCTCTCACACACACACATGTTCTCTCTCTCACACTCTCTCACACACGCACATTCATTCACACACACACTCTCTCACACACGCACACTCTCACTCACTCTCTCTTACACACACAATCTCTCTCACACGCTCTCTCTTACACACGCACACTCTCACACACACTCACTCTCTCACACACTGTCTCACACACGCACACTCTCACACACTCACATACATGCACTCTCCCTCACACGCACACTCTCTCTCTCTCACTCACAAACACACACACTCTCTTACACACACTCTCTCTCTCACACAAACTCTCTTATACACACACTCTCTCTCTTACACACACTCTCACTCACACACACATTCTCTCTTACACACACTCTCACTCTCACACACACTCTCACACACACTCTTTCTCTCACACACACACGTTCTCTCTCTCACACACGCACACTCTCACACACTCACACAAGCACACTCTCATTCACACACACACTCTCTCTCACACACGCACACTCTCTCACACACGCTCGCATTCTCTCACACACACACTCGCGCTCTCTCTCTCACACACACACGTTCTCTCTCTCTCACACACGCACACTCTCTCTCATACACTCACACTCTCATTCACACACACTCTCTCACACACACTCTCTCTCTTACACACGCACACTCTCTCACACACACACTCTCTCTCTCACTCACACACACTCTCTTACACACACTCTCACTCACACACATTGTCTCACACACACACTCTCTCTCACACACACACACTCTCTCACACACATTCTCTCTCACACACACACACACGTTCTCGCTCTCACGCACACGCTCTCTCTCACACACACACACGCTCTCTCTCTCGCACACACGCTCTCTCTCTCTCTCACACACACACTCTCTCTCACACACACACACACGCGCTCTCTCTCACACACACACACACGCACACACACACACGCTCTCTCTCTCACACGCACACACGCTCTCTCTCACACACACTCTCATACACAGACTCTCTCCCACACACACTCTCTCTCGCACACTCTCTCATACACACGCACTCTCTCACACTCACACACACATGCTCTCTCACACATTCTCATACACACACTCTCTCTCTCTCACACACGCACACACACTGTCACACACATGCTCTTTCTCTTACACACACACATATACACACACACACGCTTTCTCTCACACACACACACTCTCACACTCTCTCATACACACTCTCACACACACACACACAAACTCTGTCACACACACACCCACTCTCACACACACTCTCAAGCACTCACACACAAACACAACTCAGACACTCACATACACACGCACACAGACAGATACACACACTCATGTGCACACATGCATAACTGTCTCACACACACACACACACTCTCATACACATACATTCTTACACAGAAACACACACACACTCCTGAGTACGCACAAACACACACAACTCACACACACTCACATAAACATACATACACATATGTAAACACTCACACAGAAACACACACACACTCCTGTGCACACACAAACACGCACAAATCACATTCTCACACACAGGCACATACACTTTGATACACATACACACACACACACAAAATCTGATACAGTCTCCTACACACTGACACATACACACTCTGTCACACATTTTGTCCTTAAAATATTGCCGTTGACGATCTTCACTGGAGCGCGGAAACCCCCACCCTACTGCCCGTTGAATACTTTCACATTTGATCAGGACCGGATTGCAAGAGTGCCAAGTCGCACCCGACAGGGGTGGGTGGGGTGGGTCAGGCAGAAAGACGAGATGGGGGCCACTCTTGCTCCCACGCACCACGTTTGCGACCGCAGGCGGTGTTTGTGGTTTCAGCCGGGGCCTGGAATTTGTGTAGCTGCCCAAAGCGTTTGCGTTTGTGCCGCTGTGACGTGGTGCCCCTCACCGGACCCACTGCCGTTTTCCCCATCACGAACAGCCCTGCAATAATGAACACCCCTGACCCCACTTCGCTGTCCGGTAACGGAGCCAGAGGTGAAGGGGTCAGTAGGAATGGCCGTCCCGTTTTCGCCAACGAAGGGTCCCCCCCCCCAACCACGCTCAGGAGTCTCTCTGTTCTCTGCAGTAAAAAAAAACACACTTTCAGCTTGAAGAAGGCCAGCTGGTCTCTCCTTCTGTTGCGAGGAGCTGTGATTTTTCAGCCGATAAGTCAGAGGCCAGTTCCTAAGCGATCAGGCCACCTTGACGTTCTGGATGACCTGAGAAAGGACGTCGAGAAGGACGAGAGTCACCTCAGTCAACCCTTGTGAACTGGAACCGCCGAGTCTTCCCCTCCATCCACAGCACCCGCGCTACCTCTTCTCTCGAGCTGAAGAGAGCTCACGGCTGTTTATTTGATGTCTTGCTCCCTAGAGTAAAATCAGTAGACATCTTGAATACTGATGCATTCTCTCTCTCTCTCTCTCTCTTTCTCTGCCTGCTGCTGGGAAGCTATTGAAATACAGGGATACCCCTCCCCCGCTGTTTGAAAGCTCTCTTTTACCAAGGACCTACATTGGTTCCTGGCGTCGCAAGCCGAAAGAAATCCAATGAGGATTTTCACTTCTACGAGAAAGGGTGCGATTCTTCCCAGATAAATCAATGCTTCTTCGCTTTACGCCATTTTGGCTTACGAAAGGTTTCATGGGAACGTTCTACCTTCGGATAACAGGGGTGGGGGAAACCTGTATGGTTCGGTTGTGTATTCCAGAGTCTGGCTTCCATGTCGATCCGAGCTGAAAACCTGCAGATGAACCTTTCACGTCCGCCATTTATTGTAGGGGTGCAAATTGGGGTGGCACAGTGGTTAGCACCACTGCCTCACAGCACCAGGGATCCGGGTTCAATTCCCACCTCAGGCGACTATCTGTGTAGAGTAAGTACATTCTCCCCGTGTCTGCGTGGGTTTCCTCCGGGTGCTCCGGTTTCCTCCCACGGTCCAAAGATGTGCAGATCAGGTAAATTGGCTATGCTCATAGTGTTAGGTGCAATAGTCAGAGGGAAAATGGATCTGGGTGGGTAACTCCTTGGATGGTCAGTATGGACCTGTTGGGCCGAAGGGCCTGTTTCCACACTGTAGGGAATCTAATCTAAACTCTAATCAAGTTCAGTCAATTCCCAGAAATACCTTTGAGTCAGACATTGAGTGAGTTGAAGTTGGCGTGCTGTGTGGTCAGGTGACCCCTGCATCCATCTTTGCGCCATTATCCATCCTTTTTCAGAGACCATTTTATGCCGGGAACATCTTTGGTGTTAAAATCCGATGATGGAAGCTTGAGAATTGGTCGTCCGTTGTTGATCTATGACGCGTATGATTAGAATCATTAGATTACTTACAATGTGGAAACAGGCCCTTCGCCCAACAAGTCCACACCGACCCGCCGAAGCGCAACCCACCCAGACCCCCTATATTTACCACTTAGCCAACACTATGGGCAATTTAGCATGGCCAATTCATCTGGCCAGCACATCTTTGGACTGTGGGAGGAAACCGGAGCACCCGGAGGAAACCCACGCAGACACGGGGAGAACGTGCAAACTCCACACAGTCAGTCGCCTGAGTCGGGAATTGAACCCAGGTCCCTGGCGCTGTGAGGCAGCAGTGCTAACCACTGTGCCACCGTGCTGCCCAACCACTGTGCCACCGTGCTGCCCAACCACTGTGCCACCGTGCTGCCCTTTCAGTGGAAGCCAACCCCATTTGGGGTCGTTTCCATTACACCCCTTGCCCATCCCCCACCCCACCCCTCAGACACTCAGCCATTCCTTCAGTGTCGCCGGGTCAGAATCCTGGGACACCCCCCCCCCCCCCCTCAGGCCACTGTGTGGGGGGGTCCCCTGCATCACACGTGGTTCAAAATGGCGGTTCATCCCCACCTTCTCAAGGGGGTGATTAGGTGGGGTAACAGGGCAATAAAGGCTGGGCCCATCATGAGGCGTCTGCAGCAGCGAGCGTGGGTTCAGACAGAACATTCCGGTCTCCCTCGCAAACACCGGGCAAGGCAGTGCTTGTGTTTTCTTGATGACTCGGCAGTTTCCCCCGTTCTTTTTCCGAAAGACAATTGGATTCTTGTTCCGTCTCCAAGCCAAGAAAGCAGGCCCTTTGTTGCGTTTCCAGCCCTGGCCTTCTCTCAGTAACGTTTTGTTCCGACAGCGAACGCTGACGGAGAGGGATTGTTGGCTCTGACCTCATCTGGATCCGTTCCATATCTCCCGAAGCAGAGAAACAGCCATTTTTCTTTCAGAGTGGAGAGAGAGAGAGAGAGAGTCGGACAGGGAGGTCAGGGTGTGGAGAGGGACCCCTTCCCTCCTGCGGGCTTGCTTTCGTTTCTATGACGACAAGGATGCAAGATCCAGGAGCAGGCCCCACTTCGAGTCTGCCCTGCCGGGATCATGGCTGAAATTTCTCGCGGACTCAGATCCCACCCTCTCCCCCCTTCATTCCTTTACGGTTCCAAAAATGATCGATCCCGGCGTTAAAAACATTCCCTGAGGAGGCCTCAACCACTTCACTGATTCCCAACCCTCTGGGTGAAGAGGTTCCTCCTCAATCTGCTCCCTCCCTCCTCATTTGGAGGCTATACCCTCTTGTCCCAGTTTCACTGACCAGTGGAAACATCCTCTCTACCTCTATCCGATCAATTCCCTTCACAATTTTATCTGTTTCTGTAAGATGCCCCCTCATTCTTCGAGTATAGTCCCAGTCTACTCCGGTCTCTCCTCATGAACTGAACCCCTCAAATCCGGAATCAACCTCCCCTGCACCCCCTCCAGTTCCTGTCCAAGTGAGGAGGGGAGGTTTGGAGTTGAGAAGGACGAAGGGGGATCCAATCAAGACTGACCACACCGAGAGCCCTGGAGAGCATGGATGTGGGGAAGATATTCCCAGAAATAGGAGACACCAGGACCCAAGAGCACAGCCTCAGAGCGAAGGGACTGAGATGGGGAGGAATTTCTTTATTCGGAGTCATAGAGATGTACGGCACGGAAACAGACCCTTCGGTCCAACCCGTCCATGCCAACCCAGAGATCCCAACCCAATCTAGTCCCACCTGCCAGCACCCGGCCCCTATCCCTCCAAACCCTTCCTATTCATATCCCCATCCAAATGCCTCTGAAATGTTGCAATTGTACCAGCCTCCACCACTTCCTCTGGCAGCTCATTCCTTACACGTACCACCCTCTGTGTGAAAAAAGGTGCCCCTTAACTCTCTTTTATATCTTACCCCTCTCACCCTAAACCTATGCCCCTCTAGTTCTGGACTCCCCCACCCCAGGGATAGGACTTTGTCTATTTATCCTATCCATGTCCCTCATGATTTTATAAACCTCTATAAGGTCACCCCTCAGCCTCCGACGCTCCAGGGAAAACAGCCCCAGCCTGTTCAGCCTCTCCCTGTAGCTCAAACCCTCCAACATCCTTGTAAATCCTTTCTGAACCCTTTCAAGTTTCCCAACATCTTTCTTACAGAGGGATTGCAGAGTAGGTGGGGAGCAGAGGGATACAGATCCTCAGGAATGGCCTCCAGATGTCCTGGTGTTGTGCGTTTTGTCGGTTTCTGGAATTAATGCTCTTCCTGTTTCGCTCCCCACCAGCCATCTACAACTATGACGCTGCGCAGGGACCCCCTGAACTGTCGCTCCAAGTGGGGGACACTGTCCGCATCCTCGAAACCCACGAAGGTATGTTCTCTGCTGGCCCTGGACCGCGACCCTCACCCCTCCTGCCCCACCATCTCACCCCTACCCCTTCCTGTACTCCATCCCCCACCAGATTCCCAGGCTCCAACCTCACTGGGGTTCGGGGTACACTTTACACTCTGTAAGAACGGTGCGGAACATTCAGAAATAAAAAATTCAGCCCTTCCCCACTATCAACATCCTGGGGGTTACCGTCCCCAACAAGAGAGAATCTAACCATCGTCCCCTTGACATTCAATGGTGTTACCATCACTGAAGCCCCCCCCACTATCAACATCCTGGGGGTTACCATTGACCAGAAACTGAACTGGACCAGCCCCGTATAAACACAGCGGCTACAAGAGCAGGTCAGAGGCTGGGAATCCTGCAGCGAGTAATTCCTTTCCTATTCATATACCCATCAGATGCCTTTTAAATATTACAATTGTACCAGCCTCCACCACTTCCTCTGGCAGCTCATTCCATACACGTACCACCCTCTGTGTGAAAATGTTCCCCCTTCGGTCTCTTTTATATCTTTCCCCTCTCACCCTAAACCTATGCCCCTCTAGTTCTGGATTCCCCCACCCCAGGAAAAAGACTTTGCCTATTTATGCTATCCATGTCCCTCATGATTTAGTAAACCTCTATAAGGTCACCCCTCAGCCTCCGAAGCTCCAGGGAAAACAGCCCCAGCCTATTCAGCCTCTCCCTGTAGCTCAAACCCTCCAACCCTGGCAACATCCTTGTAAATCTTTTCTGAACCCTTTCAAGTTTCACAACATCTTTCCGATAGGAAGGAGACCAGAATTGCACGCAATATTCCAACAGCGGCCTAACCAATGTCCTGTACAGCCACAACATGACCTCCCAACTCCTGTACTCAATACTCTGACTAATAAAGGAAAGCATACCGAACGCCTTCTTCACTATCCTATCTACCTGTGACTCCACTTTCAAGGAGCCATGAACCTGCACTCCAAGGTCTCTTTGTTCAGCAACACTCCCCAGGATCTTACCATTAAGTGTATAAGTCCTGCTAAGATTTGCTTTCCCAAAGCGCAGCACCTCGCATTTATCCGAATTAAACTCCATCTGCCACTTCTCAGCCCATTGGCCCATCTGACTGAGATCTCATTGCATTTCTGAGGTAATCTTCTTCGCTGTCCACTACACCATCAATTTCAACCTAATGTTGCAGACCGGAGGGTATTGATAAGTGAGTTGTGGCTCAGTTTGTACAGATGTGCAAATGGTAATGGGAGGGAGGGTTGATAAGGGTGACCCCATAGATGTCGTGTATGGAGATTCTCCAAAAACAAAATCCTCCTTAACCAGCGACTGGAGTTAAATGTCCAACAACTTCAGCGATTCAGGGGGTGCTGTTGTGAAACAGGTCAAAGGGCAAGATAAGCACAGACAGTAGTGGGCAGCGATGTGGCGCCAGGGCGCGTTGCCTTTGCTGCACGTTCCCTGTTTCAGTGCACAGCTCCTGGCACGATTCCACGCCCAGCGCCCAGCCTCCGCACCATCTCCAGGCCCACTCTGGCCATCTCCCGTCGCGAGGGGACAGACCTGTCTTTTAAGAGCGGGCATCAGCATACGGCGCTGGGGATGGGGCTCAGGAGATGCCCAGGTGGGCACGATTCCCTACCCGCCCACCTCCCAGTGGATCAGCATCCATCCCTACCATCTTTCAGAACACACCGTTTGGCACTCACCTCAATCTCTCTCTCTCTCTCTCTCCTTCCACAGGCTGGTACAGAGGCTACAGTCTTCGCAATAAATCCAAGAAGGTACTGTGATTTTCCGTTTACATGAATTGAATTTTTGTCACATCTACCGAAAAGCTTTTGTCTTGCCAGCAATACAGGCCGATCGCAGAGTTAAGGAGCGTAGATAAGTAAATAATAGGTAAACAGCGGCAAAAATAAAAACACAGGGACAGGGGAATGTTAAGGGTTTGCGAGTCCATTCAGTGTCTAACCAGAGGAGGGTAGAAACTGTTCCTACACCGGCTGGTGTGTGGGTGTTCAGCCTTCTGTACCTTCTCCCCCGATGGTAGAGGCTGTAGAAAAACATTGCCAGGGTGGGATGGAGCTTTGAGAAGGCTGCCCGGCCTTTCCCTGACAGCGGGGCCTGGGAGATGGATCCTGTAGCTGGGAGGTTGGGCCTTTGTGATTGTCCGGGCCGAGTCCACCCCTCTCTGTAACCGTCTCCCATCTTGAATTGGGTACACGGTTGGCATTACCGGGGCGCGATACACCCAGACAGAACGCTCTGGATGGCGCACCTATAAAAGTTGGCCAGGGTACTCGCCACATTTCCTCAGCTTCCTGAGGGAGAAGAGACGTTGTTAGGTCGGTGTAACCGGTGCGTCCACATGAAGAGTCCAAGTTGTTGTGGATGACCTACTCCCAGGAGCTTGACACTCTCCACTCGTTCCACCTCTGAGCTGTTAATGTGTAGTGGGAGGGCATGAGTACCATCCCGCTGGATATCAATAGAGCTCCTTGGTTTTGCCGACATTGAGAGCTGTTCTCAGCCAGGTCTTCCATCTCCCGTCTGTCGTCTGTTTCATCTGAGATTTGACCGACTGTGGTGGTGTCATCAGCGAAGGTGTGGATGGCATCAGTCTGGTATTTGGCGCAAAAATCCCTCTTTACTGTAACACCCTCTGACGCCTTTCAGACTGTCTAGTGGTTTCCTGCCTCTGTGGTGATCAAACCGGCTCTTACCTCGGGAAGAAATCTCAAATCCAGGACGTCTGTGCGGGACATATCTCCTCACGGTACTCTCCTAGCCCCAGCCATCGAATCCCAACAGTGTGGAAGCAGGGTCTTCGGCCTAATAAGTCCACACCGAAGAATAGCTCACTCAGACCCACTCCACCGCCCCCACCCTCCCCCAACCCCATCTTCAGCTGCTTTCTCAATGACCTTCCCTCCATCACAAGGTCAGGAATAGGGACGGTCGCTGATGATTGCACAGTGTTCAGCACCATTCGCGACTGCTCAGGTACGGAGGCATTCCGTGCTCAAAACCGACAAGATCTGGGCAATATCCAGGCTTGGACTGACCAGTGACAATCACGTTCATGCCACGCAGATGCCAGGCTATGACCATCTCCAACAGGAGACAATCTAACCATTGCCCGTTTGATGTTCAATGGTGTTACCATCACTGAATCCCCCCACTATCAACATCCTGGGGGTTACCGTCTCCAACAAGAGAGAATCTAACCATCGCCCCCTTGATGTTCAATGGTGTTACCATCACTGAATCCCCCCCTCTATCAACATCCTGGGGGTTACCGTCTCTAACATGAGAGAATCTAACCACTGCCTCCTTGGCATTCAATGGTGTTACCATCACTGAATCCCCCCACTATCAACATCCTGGGGGTTACCATCTCCAACAAGAGAGAATCTAACCATCGCCCCTTTGACGTTCAATAGCATTACCATCCCTCCCACTATCAGCATCCTGGGGGTTACCATTGACCAGAAACTGAACTGGACCAGCCCCATATAAACACAGCAGCTACAAGAGCAGCTCAGAGGCTGGGAATCCTGCAGCGAGTAACTCCCCTCCTGACTCCCCCCAAAACCTGTCCCCACCATCGACAAGGCCCAAGTCAGGAGGGTGTGTGAGGGAATACTCCCCACTTGCCCTGGATGGGGGAGGGGGGAGGTAGGAGAACCATTGAGCTGGGGCAGGTCTTCAGAGTCTGGACAAGGATTCTAAACCGTTTAACTGGTGTGTTCTTTCTTTTGCCCCTGTCTCTGGGCACTTTGCAGGGCATTTTCCCCGCCACCTACATTCACTTGAAAGAGACGAAGGTGGAAGGAGCAAGGTGAGGATAACACTTCTGTGCCCGGGCCCGCACTGCGCCACTCCCAGTCTCCACAGCCTCCCCTGTCCCTTGCCTCCTTGGGTGCCAGGGAATTCGCCGTCCTCTGCGTCCAATTTGCCCCGGGCACCCGCCTGCGTTGGCGTTCCGCTGCCACCCTGGCAGTACACTCCTCCTCCAGCGAACTCCCCCCCACCACCCACCAATCCCGGGTTCCCCCAGCCCCACCCCCCGTCATACACCCCTTCAGCCCCCCTGGTGCCCTCCAGCATGGCACCCTGTGCCCGAGTGACTTGCAGCTTCCAAACAGCCCCTGGGCGCAACGGGCGTTTCGCTCGTGACTTGGCGTTCCCGCCTGGCGCACGCGAGGTGGAAACTTCAAATTCCCCCCCCATGGTTTATTTGAACCCCTCCTCCCACCCCCCCCCCCGCTCACCCTTACAGCCAGGTTCATCACGCACCTCATCTGCCAACCCACCCCCCACCACCACCACCCGACAAATGACTTGCCACTTCAGTGCCCGCTCTGTCCGAGAAACCGGCACTTCCTGCGCCATCGACACGGGGCGACGGGCTGGAGGAGGGCGTTGGCACAAGTGCGTTTGGCGCGACGGGGTCTTGGCGCCTGTCGGCAGCTGCTAACCAGGCGTCTCCGTCCAGGCGGCAGGAGGGGACGGTCATCGCTGGAGAGATGCCCTTGGTCCAGGAGCTCACTACCACCCTGCGGGAGTGGGGGGTCATCTGGCACCAGCTGTACCTGGTAAGAATTGGCGGGGCTGGGGGAGGGGGGAGGGAGAGCGACCCAGCATGGCCGTGTGCTCTGCGGTGGGCGACAGTGTGAGGGATGGCACCCAGAGGGATGGCACCCTGAGGGATGGCACCCAGAGGGATGGCGATTGTTGGTTGAATCCCCCGTGGTCACCCTGGGCAATGTTGCTGGGATTTCACCCACGTGTCTGACACCCACCCACGCTCCAGGAGCTGCTCTCACTCACACTCTCTCTGTCCCTCTCTCTCTCTGTCTCTCTTTCTCTCCATCTGTCTCTTACTTTGCCTCTTTCACTGTCTCTCTCACTCTCCTGTCTCTCTCTGTCTGTCTCTCCCTGTCTCTCTGACTCTCTCTCTCTCTCCCCTGTCTCTCTCCTGTCTCTCTCTCTCTCCCCTGTCTCTCTCCTGTCTCTCTCTCTCTCTCCCCTGTCTCTCTCCTGTCTCTCTCTCTCTCTCACGGTCTCTCTCTCTCCTGTCTCTCTCTCGCTCTCTCTGTCTCTTTCTCTCTCTGTCTCTCTCTCTCTCTCTCTCTCTCTATCTCCTGTCTCT